>NW_026938138.1:0-11792 GCF_032062105.1 Saccostrea cuccullata
CTCTGCCTTCTTCCAGTAGATCGGTATGAATTCATGCGCATACATTCAATCATATTCAGACAACTTTGTCGGGTTATGAAATCAATCCAGAACATCAATTATTCAATTTTGTTTCAAATTAAGCTCAAATGAACTGAAAAAAAAATGTTTAACTCCCTGAATGTTGATTAGATTTTTTGCACTATTTGGTGGAAGCGTAGTGATTCAGTAGTGTAGTGACCGAAGCGCGGGAAATGTTACTTAACTGTTTAATGAATATTCATGAGGAATATTCATGAGACGAGAAATATTCTTTGCTTATTTTAAGGAACAATAACCGATCTAGCGAACAAAATATCAATTGAATTGACGGAATGGGACATGTTAAAAATGTACATTTGAATTTGAAATATTGAAACTAAAAAAATATTCATTATATTGTCTCTGAAAAAACTGCCGCTAGGGTCCCTGTGTGTTTACACAGACCAACAGCTATAGACTGTGGCTATAAATAGCCACCGTCTAAAAAGCAATGTGCTATGATTACCTGGATCCAAAACAATTTACCAATTGGTACAAACAACTGAAGCAATTCTTCATTTTTTCCCTCTCCTCTTTTGTTGAACGTCAGCAGTCAGCGGGACACTGTCAAAATAAAAATAAAAGAGATTTTTACTTAGATCATGAATTCTTGAAGTGAGGACACCAAATGATTTTTTTTTTGTATTTTTTCTCGTAAAACATAAGCCATTTTGCTTGTTACACTGTACACTATGTTGACAGTACTGTATGAAAGGACATTGGAAATATTACATCATTCAAGTTTTAGTTATATTTTTTTTTTACTCTTACATTGAAACCTGAACCAAGTACTTGTTTTCCACATCCCTCATACATTTTTAAAATATCTCTAACAAAGTCAGAAAAAATGCATTGAGAAGAAAATAACCATTAACAGTATGAAACAATTTCTTCTTGTAAGAAATATACTGAGAAAGGTACCAAAGGGAAAAGGGAAAGTTTTAACTTCTATTTAGTTTGAATTTTTCTCCCCAAGGGGAGTGGGCCGATCCTGGAGGTACTGCAATACCAGGCCAACCCGTGGCGAGAGCGGAGCAAGCCCCTGACATCTCACCTCATGCCAAAAATCAGTTTAATATCGTAGTTCCCATGTAGGGAACGTATCAGATATTAAGCTGATAAGAACAGATACTACACTTTGATCTTAGCCAAAAGGCCGAGAAGCGATACTTATACAGGGTGAAGGAAGGTTTAAATATCCTGAAGATTTGTCATGACTCTTATCCATACATATTTGCATTCTCTCATATAAAATTCTAAGTTTCTGAGTTATTTTCAAAAACATTTTGCCTTCTTTCCAAGATTTACAAATAAGTATTATATATCAAGATTTCTTGAAAAACTTCATTAGTTTTTTTATTTAATTTAACTAAATTATTAATAAATTGAATATATTGAATACCTTCTTGTTAACCTAGTTCATTTTCCTTGATGTTTAACATAACCCAGTAGAGGGCGCTGTTTACGAAAACTCTGATCAAGCAGACTTTTGACAAAGCTGTTTTTATATATCAATATTCATTAAAAAAAGTCAAAATAATAGACACTTTAAAAATTCTTGATAGCAGGGTCATGTTTTTAGAAATTGCACAGAAGAATAGATATTAGAGATCTTCAGAAACTAGGTTGTTCAAGACGGCAAGAGTTATCTCTCATGCATTAGCTCATACACTGCTGTGTGATAATACTATTGCTTTAATATATACACTATCAAACTTCCCGTCTCCTGCTCAGTCAGCCATATTTAAAAACAATACATTAGAACTGTGACGTCACGGGTGCTCTCCACACTCCGCTTCAGATCGATAACTATGAGATATGCTAGATGCGCAAGGGGTACCGAATGTTACCCTATTTTCGTATTATTGCGCAATAGCTTAAAACAGGAAGTACACACAATAACGAACCCGATGGTATGACTTGAGTTTGAATCGTCCGAAAGAAAAGTTTGAAAGGGTAATTTAAAAATGATATTGTTTACTTCCGGTGCCTTTTTTGTGATTAAAATATGCTAATCTAAATAAATTTTTACATATTTTATTCTGCTTTATGAAATTTTTGTGTGAAAAGAGATAATTTTACCAAGGTCATATAGGACACGTAGATTCATGAAAATTTTTGTTTTTTTGGGTACACTACCGATAAACATGGTTACACATTCATTGAAACTCAAAACTCTTGGTACAATTTAAGTAAAAATGGCCGCTGATAGCAAATGAATTAGCAAACTGAGTCTTATAAAGTAGAAATACCTATAGCATTATTGCAGAATGAAGGAAAGGACAACATTTTTACATCATATAACGTGTTCTGATGCCCTGTGTGAATAAAAAATCATTAAAGAATATTGTACAAACACTTAATAATATACTGCCAAGTGTTGTCTCAATAGTTCATATACTGAGATAGTATTTCATGTACTTTATTGTTGACCTGTTGAAAATTCTTCAGACCACCTGCCTTGGACTTCAACATTTTTTAAAATATCATATTTTAAAGTTCATGGGCTTTTCACAAAATATTTCTTTTCTTTATAAAGTCAACAACCACTAAAAAAATATACAGGGAAGTTGTGCTTTATGAAAAAAAAAAATATTTCGAGAATAGTCAGTGTCCTTATAATTTATTCAAACATATATTGCAGTAAAAGCTGCTGCTGCATGCATGCAGTTAAACACCTTCTAAAGTTTAATTTGAAGTCATTCCGAGCATTTTTAGATATGCATTTTACATGCAAACTTACAAAGTATCATAAATTAATGTTGACACTTACAGATGCGTGCCAAAAGTGAAGATAATTATTTTCTTATAAATATCATTGAAAACATTTTGTAAAATTACAGGGTACAGGTATTACAAAAAATCTTAGTTAACAGATTTTGCAACAAATTTCTTAAATTTCTGATAATCCAAAAAATTGCTGTAGTTGATAAAAACAAGTTGGAAAAATATTGACCATTTGCCAGTGATTTTACAAAATGTTGTTTTCAATGAAATTTATAGAGAAAAATATTTATAAAATTATTTTCACTTTTGACACGGACCTATAGCCTTGCTCAACATTTGTTAAAACTTTTTGCTTTCTAGTTTGCACCCATGGTAAATTTTTAAGAAGTATTGAAGTATTTGAATAGTCTTTATCTTTCTCTATATATCTTGATGATTGGATTTTCAGTTTCCAGTCTGATTAAAATAAAACGTTTACTAGTTCCTCTTTATTTTGAGTGTCATACTACAATCAAAATGAAAAGGAGCTGGTAAAGGTTTGATTTTAATCAGACTGTTCATTTCATAAATGTCATCAAGTTATCTGGTAAAAGATAATGAGTTTTCTGTACTTCTAGCTTCTCTGAGCACATAAATGTACATAAAATGTTGCAAATAAGTTTGTTCATATGCAACAGTTAAAAAAATTATTATTGATTATATTAGGAGACAACCACTCAATATACCAGGGGCTGGCAATATTTTCGGGATAGATTATTTTCATCAATTGAAGATATTGACAAGCAAAAAAAAAAAGTGATTATTTGTTTCAGGCCAACTACAGTTAGACAATTAATTTTCAACATTTACAAAGGCTAGTTAATTTATTCAAAATTCTGTTAGGCTTCCCCTCAGAATAAGATGGTTGTCCTCTTTTAATGGAAAGTACAGTATATCAGGGAGTTGCATATAAACATACTAATTTGCTACATTGTGTAAAAGATGATTTAAAAAAAATAGAAAATTTATATGAAATTTTATTTCATTTCTTCTACAGAAATGGAGCATGAAATAAAGTTACAGTGTATGTGCAGACTCTGTGGTGTTAAAATCCCTGTGAATTCAAAATCCCATCCCAAAGAAAACTTCAAGACTGCCATTACCTCCCTTTACAACATTGACATTGACAGTGACTCTAACAATATTCATCCTTCTAGAATTTGCACCGCGTGTAGACTACGACTGACAAGACACAGCCAAGCTGAAGATGACATTATTGTTAATTTACCTGTTTTGCATGAATTTTTGCCTCATTCAGACAGTTGTGACATTTGTTTTGTAAAACCTGGCAGACCAAAGAAAATATTAAAGAGAAAGCTTAACGTCCCATCACAGTCCCAAAAGAACAGTTTCATCCGACAAGAGCACTCTTATCACAGCGCGGACAAAGACAAGTCAAGACCTTCGACAGAGACGACAGACATCACATCCTCTGACTGTCCATCTTCATCCTCATTTTGTCCCCTTGTAAATAAGTCTGTTTGTGTAGATCATCCATCAGGTTCATCATCATGCTCCATTTGTCCCCCTGTAGATAGTTCCCCTTTTCCTCATGTAGATAAATTGTCAATTGTTGATGATTCTTCTTCTGCTTCTGCATCTGAAATGTTCAAAAATGTTGTTATTAGAAGTATTCCTGTGGAGCGCTTCTGTAATGCAGAAGTTGCACAATCTTTTATGTGTACAGTTTGTAGAGGTGTCCCAGTTGACCCCTACATTTCAAAGTGTAGTCACATTTTTTGTAAGGAATGCATTTTTGGTTGGTTTGCTTTGTCAAGTGCATGTCCTGTCTGTAGATCTTTACTTGATGAGAGTGAGGTGTCCCCCCTCCATGGTCAGCTTCTCCAAATTTATGATACATTGTTAGTGCATTGTATTCATGCAAAATGTTCAAATTCCCTGTTGATTAGAAATATAGATGAACATGAAAGTACCTGTTCAATGAGAGCTACAAAATTTTTGTATGATGTCACAACCAAACCCAAGGTGTTTAAATTACCTCTTCATTCTGTCTCTGCTAAGCATACACGTCATAAACGTCTGAAACCTCTTATATCTCAAGTCAATGAATTTTGTACAATGCAAGAAGAGAACAAGTCTGATGTTTTGTTTTTTATGTTAAAAGACCATTTGAGGGATATTAATGATCCACGTTGGAAGCAAGTTGAGAATTTGTGGCTTGGAAATGATAACACTCTGTCTCCAGAACAATGTCTTGCAATTCGTGTTGATCTTTTACAAAGTAAGGGACAATATAGATCCCAGTATGATTTTCTTTCCCAAAACAATGTTCATGTTTTTCAAGCCCCATGTAAAATGGAAAGTTGTGAGAGTTTGTTTATGCCCTCTGCGGCTATTTTTCAAGTTGTTAATAATGAGGGCAATGTACTATTTCAAAACTGTGAAAACCCTCACACAGAGCCTCTCAATATCAATGAATGTTTTATGCCAGGTTTTGTGGAGATGGCAACTCCAAACTGTATGGGAGCTAGGTTTTCATATTTTGAAGCTCTTTCTGTTACCCTGCAAGAACTAGAGTCTGAAATTACAAATAGTTTAGAAAATCATGGGTTAAACATTGAGAATGTCTTTTTTCATACAACTGTTAAAGATGGGTGTGACGGAATGGGTGAAGTTTCTGTTTATAGAGAAAAAGATTATAAAATGTTACCAGACAAAGCTTTTAGATTTTCCTTCTGTATTGTCAAAATTGAAGCAGAATATCAAGGCAAAATGTATGACGTTTTTAATGAGCCATTGCCAAATAGTGTAAGAACAAATAGACCACTTTTAGAATCTATTTCGGATGAAAACAATCATGTGTCAAATGTTGTTTGTATTTTACCTATTGAAAATGAAAGGGAAATTTTGATGCAAAATCGCATGCATGTTAAAACAAAACAGGGTTGGATGTTCCATAAATTTTCATTTTTCAATTCTATGGTTGATGAAAAGAGAGATAGGGGAGACTCTGGTCTTCAGGGTAGTGGGTCGAAATATTTATGTACACTATGTGATGCAGATAAACAATCTGCAAAAGAATGTCTTGGATCTTTTGTTATTAACAGGTCTGTTTCTGAATGTACAAAAATTGCAGAAATTTTACGTGTTAATCCAGACTCTTTATCAGAAAATGAATTGAAAAAAATTTCAAAAGGTGTCAAATCTGCCCCACTTACAAAAATTGAACCAATTCAGAAAGGTATAGATGCCACACATGCAGATATTAATTTAGGACAGTTTTTTAAGAAAGTTATTGTTCGTGAAATAGCTGGTGTTACTAAATGGGAGCTTACACAAGATGTCAAATCATTAGTTCAAAATGCAGAGTCTTTGTTTGATAATCATATGAAATGTAACTGTGGTATTAATCCCCAGCTTATGATGCCTGGTAATTATGCCAGAACCCTTTTTGAAACGCCTCATTCTGTTTTGTTGGCACTTATTTCAGATTCTGTCAGAAAAGAAAATCTGTCTTCTGTTTTGGATATATTTTTGAACCTTAGGAAAGTTTATAGATGTAAGGATCCTCTGAAAGAATGTCCATCAGATGTAAAAAATTACAAAAAAATGCTGTTGAAATGGGGACTCTTTTACTTGAAAATTTTGATTATGTAGAGTGGCCTAATTATTTACATAAAGTTATTGAACATGTCCAGCAACTTATAGAAGACCCAAATGGGCCTGGGTCAATAGGGGCTTTTAGTAGTGAGGGCAATGAGGCAGGCAACAAACTTTTTAGACATTTTAGAAAAAATCTTTCCCGACGTGGAAACACCTACGGCAGTTTGTGTGATGTTTTAAAACTTCATTGGCTTTATAGCAGCAAGGCTCTTTTTAAGCTTGCTGAGGTTGAGCACAAGAAAATTCGTTGTTCTTTGTGTTTTACTTGTGGTCATAATAAGAGAACTTGTCCACTTCTAAATACTACTCTGTAAATCTTCAAATGAATATTTCACTACAATATGATCATGCAGAGCATTTTATTTCATTTAATAACTTTGTTCATGATCATAATAGATTTCTTTTGAAATTTTTCAAATTTATACTTTTACATGTACATGTTACATGTATTTGAACCAAATTATGTAACATTTTATGTGTTATTAAGGAGTAGTTTAAATGCCCCTAACAAGTTTGTATATAAAAGTATATATATGTAAATAGATCAATGTATATAGATCAATATGACACATTACTCAGAAACTTAGATTCTTGTATGCATTTAGTTCAATGTGCCTGTCCAATAGTTATACATTCATATGATCATACAAATAGATATAAATATATGCACATTGAAACACGATAATGATCTTATTTCTTTGTTCAGTCAATAACAAGCAAAAAACAACAGGAGGTGCTATCTACAGTAAAAGCCCTTAAAACAATTGTAAAAATGATCATGTGAGAGATTTCCTCTTCTTACCTCTGGATGTCTTAGAACAAGTAGTACAAATAAATCTTTTACGACTCATGTCGATATCTAAAACTCCAACACAAAATTGATGTAACCATCTTTTACAAGTACCCTCACACTGAATCCAAGATATTGGAGATGTTTCAGTGGATTCAATAATTCTACAATCATTTTCAAAATCACATGGACTTGGTACCATTGGCTTACTAGTAAAAACAAAATATTGCAAATGCATACCACCACATATCATCAAACAATCATCAGACAGTGTACATACTGAATGACCAGCTGACCTAAAAGACTGGTCAAACTGAATATCTTCACATGAAAATGTTTCTACATTTAATATTGAAACAGAATTTTTGCCTTGAAGATTATTCTCATCCACCCCTCCAACAACAAATATGTGTGGGCCAATCACTTCTGTTGAATGGTATGAAACACCAACAGCAGGAGAATTTAATTGGCAAATATTAAAATTTCTGTGTAAAAATGCTTGTCAGAATCCATCTTCAAAATAAGTACATTTGATAACGGTATTCTGCGAAGATCATTTTCAGTCTTTGTAACACCGCCAATATACACAATAGACCTCATACCTTTGATATCCATAATGTTGGCAGTGTGATAAGCTCTTGGCTCAGGTCCAGACACAGAAAGTTTGGTCCAAAAGAGACTTTCAAAATCAAACATATAAAAACTACTATCATTGGTTACATTTGTAAATAAAGATGAACCAACACATGTATTTCTGTTTGGAAAACAAACGCCACCATGTAAAATGACACAACAATTAAAAATATGTGTAAGTGTATGTCCACACCTACCGGAGGGAATTTCACCCCCTAATTCTCGCAAAGAAATGCCACCTGGTGGCTGTACAATTTCAACTACACCTTTCTTGTCATTTAATTTGACAATATACAATTCATTTGACATAGAAAAACATGACAAATTGAGACCACCCCAAACAAATAAACAATTCTGAGGTGTAATATAAAAACCAGCACTTGACTGCAAGTGTGGAAACTGCCCACCTGAAAGCTTAATTTCAGATATACTATCAACATTGACATCATTGTCATCAACATCAAAGGATACTTTGTACAATTTGTTTGACATACTCCAAGTGCTCTCTTGCCCTCGTCTGGCACCACCAAAATATAAACAAGTATAACTATTGATAGGTAATGAAACATGTCCTTCTGGTGGAAAATAATTCAATTCATCTGCTGCGGCACTTTTTCTTGTAATTCTTCGCAGAGGATTCGTTGAATGTGATTTAAAAGGCAATGCACGGAATTGTTTGTAAATACTCATCATGCACAGTTAATGTATTAAATATAAATGAAGAAAAAACAAAAACTCCAGAACGTACAGGATAAATAAACAGGAAACAGAAGAGGTTTATCTATATCTACCTAGGGACCCATCACCAAGAGTATACATGCATAAATACTGTAATAATAGAATGTGTTCTTAAATATACATATTTGAATTATGTATTTTAAACATGTTAAAAATTTACTGGGGATTAAACAAAAATGAAATAAAGGCTGCATACATGAGAAATGCAACTTACCAACATGTAGGTTAATTACTGTTTTTATACAGTATGCAGTACAGCTGCTTATAACTTTAGAACTATAAAGAGTGGTGGATTGGCACTATTTTCTACAAGAAAATATAACTATAGTAAAATTCATGTCCACTGACCATGACATATCAATAAAAATTTATCTACATTTAATCAACATCATTGCATCATCGAAAATCGAAAGTAATACACCTTTCTTCATAAAACCTCCTAAAATTACACTCTCCTGAACACTTTTAAATAAAATCAACAAAATATAACCTACCTTGTACGTAACTGGAGCTTAAAAAACAATCGAGAGGTATCGATCACGACAAATTATTATGATGACGCCGAAACCGGAAGTGTAGGAGTTATCGTTCCTATAACCGGAAATAAGGCACGGATTATTGCCCTTAGACATGAATTATCGTTCTTAGCAGGAGACGCCAAATATAACGGAAGTTTGATAGTGATATATCCTGCATGAACAACACCAATATAAACTGATTATAGAATGTGTTGATAAAAAATCTAAGAAAAAGCAGTGCTCTTATGTAATGAAGATTATGCACAACAGAGCTGCCAAAATTATGTAATATAAACCAGTGCTCAAGTTTACTAAATGAATGATGATATATTTAAAAATTATTTTTGGTTACACTGGCGAAACTTTTAGTCACCATCTAGAAATGTTTAAGTCCTAAGCAATTATGACAAAAATATTTTTTAGGGAAGTCTCCATTTTTTTTTGGTCAGAAATCTCCATCAAGATTTATTCTACAGATAAAAAAGACTATAAGTATTTCGATCATTCCTTTCAAAAGTTTTTCAGTTTATCAGCTTTTTGTAGGAAAATTTTTTAAAGACAATTAAAGCTGAACAACGTACAAGATTGTCAAACTCTGAATTTACATTCACATTTTTAAATCACAAAAAAAACTTACCTTGTACACTTTGAAATAAATATTATCCATTATACATCACATTATACATCACTTAAAATATGCAGCTGAATCATAAATTTCCAATGTGCAGTATGTAAATATTGCATATTACACAAAAAATGATTGCTTTCTAGACATCCACTGAGCAAAAACATCTAACAAACTGCAATTTAGCCTAAATAAATTCAAAACATTGTCAGTCTCTCACCTTATGTATATTTTTGTCAATCACAAAACAGCACAGCGGTCTAAACTGCTTGAAACTATATAAATCTTTGGATATGGCAAGATGTAGAAAAATTTGAAGTCAGTACCATTGTAACATCACACTTATGCATTACATAACAGAGCATGCTTTGTTTTAACATTAAAAATAATACCTTTTAATATATTTCTGTCCGAGACATAATTACACATTTCCATTTCTGGCCCATTACTCCATGTACTCAGAGACATAAATAATGTTATTTATATATGCCTTCGCTTTATTGTAAAGAGAAGTGTGAAGACCAAATCTGGATTTCCATTGTTCATGCTGCACGTCCCTGAGGCTGACATCAAAACAAACGCATTTGTTTCTGGGTGCTCTGCAAAAATACATTACAATAGCATATAAGTATTTTACATCCTTACACTAAGGTAATGTTAGGTAAACAATTCTAAACCCAAGCATATTTACCAAGAAATGGGTTCTCCAACACCAAGTTTCTAGTTTTGCCAGCATCGCATATCATTTCCCGCCATGTGCCATAAAATATGAATCTGAAGAGACACATATTTCCGGATATAATTAACTTTAATTTGGTGCGTTCCATTGTTTACAATTTAAAGTAATTTCGTTCTTTTTTATTGTTTTACAAGTAAAAACACCCATTTTACAGTAATGATAGAAAAAAAAAAATCATGTTTCAAAAAGGTTATTGCAATTTTATATCGGAAATAAAATTTCCCTTGTCAATTGATTTTATCTTCCATCTTTGGTTTCCGATTTGTGGAATTGACAACGTGATTGCGTGATTGACCAAAATAAGTTTATGTTCAATATATTTACATATTTGATGGAATTTATGTGATCAATTCACTTGTATATTCATTTATCTTTAAATGTAAGCAAGACTTTTCCGTCTTTATTGCTTGTGTAATGGTCTGAGGCATGGATTCGGTCTCCATCACTTATGTGGTCTGTTTAATTGTTGTTTAACGTCCTCTCAAAACTTTTTCACTCATATGAAGACACCACCACTTGCTGGTGGAGGTCTGCAAGTTTAGACCTATACTTGGTACTCATGGGCATGGAAGGGTGAGGGATTTATTTTTTATAGTGGTGATACACCTACTGCCACACAGTACCTCAATTTTTAGCGAGCGCAGTCAATGATGCGAAGTGCCAATCCTCACTGCGAAGTCTAACGACAAACTCTGTCACAAAGCCTGTGTAAAGAGAAAATTTGGACTACTGCACATAATTCAAATAGAATTTTTTCCATAGTAACTGTGGAACCACAACCCTTAGAAATTGCATCTCGCCACAAACTATGTTGTCGTGTGTACAAGAAGTTCCACGAAAAAATAAACTCACCTTAACTTAAACAGATATATAGCATATATATAGTAGCTTGAATTTTTTATAAAAGAAGAAGTCTGGACGTACCAAAATCCAAATGCCACATATGGTTTGAAGAGCTCTATCTAAATTAAGTCTGCGCTCACTCTAACGGTCCCACCTATACTTGGTGTAGGTGGGACTGTTACAATTTTTACAGTATTGAATAATTAATTTTCAATTTACGATATTGAATATTACAGTTTCATTAAACCACACAGTTACTTCATGAATGGAATTAAAAAGGAGGTCAATATTGATGTTAAAAGATTATTGATTGGTAATATCATTGATTGGAACAATGTGAAGGAGTCATACTATATAGTACTTATCCATGCCTCGTTGCACACAATGTGTTGTGAAGGTACCCAAAGAATGGTAATACATTATCATTTTTAGATAAAGTCTTTTAATATTAATATT
>NW_026938139.1:0-11600 GCF_032062105.1 Saccostrea cuccullata
ATCAGTGCCATTCAAAACGTTTCACCCGTTCAAAGGACAAATAAAATGCTGACGACTTTTTTGCACAATGACATGCTGGTGAGATAATTATGTATTCGTTTCAAAAGTATCTGTCTGTAAATTATTTTCCTCCCCCAGGTTTTAAACTTAACTGCCCATGGTAGCTATTGCATATTGCCAGCGACATTGTTTAGGTCTCTGTTATAGCTTACAGTCAAAGCATCATTCAATAGAAAATGTTGCTTATGCATCAGATGTAATGAATAAAACTAGGAGAAGTTAAGTCCATTTGAGGAAGAAATAAACAATAACCTGAAGAAATTAAAAAAAAAAAAAAACTATTAAAAGGCAAGAATATACAAATATATACAGGCGTGTAGTATCATCTGCATCAGCCAGAAAAATTATTTTACACTTAATTGAAAAAAAAGTTCACCCTTCTCCTCAATACTCCCTGTCTGTTTCATGATAGGAATTATAATTTTAGGCTTCAAGTAAATTTTAGAACAATGTCTACACATTCACCTAACACATATTCAAAAAATGAAGATATATTGAAAGACTTTTAAAGAATTGATTTTTAGAAATATATTTTGACAAACATCACAAAATTTATATAACTGGCCCAGACTGGCAGATGATGAAATAAGCAATTAAATGTTCTACTTTCCTATTGTAAGCATTATGTGTCCAGTGGTAAGGGGCCTATTAGAATAGCATAAAAAAAGATTGAACAATTGTTAATAATTGATTTATCAAAAAAAAAATTTTTATTTCCTTCTCCTTCGGGACTTTTTTATTCTCATGTTCATAACTAAACCTAAACATAAAAAAAATGCTGGCCTTATAATGAAGAAAGGGGCCTCTTTCAAAATAGATAATTTCAGGGCTGCTGGGTCAGGGGTACCAGGGAGGTACTTTGACTAAAAATGAATTAATGCTTTGAAATGTGCCCTTTGATAAGCAATGGTGCCTCCTTCAAAATTTGTGAATTTCATGGCTGATTCTGCCTTGGAGTTGAAGAGTTCCACTAAATGAAGGGCCTGTGTGCAATATTTTTAATGTCTATACATGTATATGGATATGTACACCTCTTCTTAAACAATTTTTGATGGAAAAAAAAATCTGGAATTCATGTTTTATAATTTTTGTACATTTTTATTTAAATAATGCAAAAATTTTCAAAATTCGATATCTTTTCAAAACCCCTGGAAACGCATGCTGATTTTTTGTCCAAGAACATTTAATGATATTATAAGTTTAAATTTAGAATATCTTGGAAAATTATCAGTAGGTAAGGTACGTTGTGTATGTCCTTAATAGACATGAATTTAATTCGAATGGGGGTTGCATTCCATTCCATCTTGTTTTGAAAATGAAAGGATTAACTTCCATTGTAATTGTTGTACATCTCAATACATTCATAAACTAGAATGAGTAGATTATATAGAAGAAATTTGAGAAAAAAAGGAAAGGAAGTAAAAGTCAATACATGTGAATAAGGCCACACTGTCCGTCGGACATTTGATGAAAAAAGTACGAGCGGGGTAGCGGTTAAATAATAATATTATTACTTTTTTGAAGGCAAAATTTTAAGGCGGGGCGTGAAAAAAATTGAGCGGACAATTATATTTTTTCTGATTTGCAGAGTAAGTAGATTAAAAGTACGATAAATAGAGCGGAAATATAACAGAAAACAGCAAAGAATTCCAATGGTGCGGGAATTTCAAATTTATATTATTTGTATAGTTTTGTTTAAATAAGAGCGCGCGGGTCCGACGAACAATAAATTTTATTGGTGTGACCTAATTCCTAGCTGCAGAACTGTAGCGTTGTGGTTTTAAATATTAGTCTTGTCCATAAAGCTACAGATCCCGTAATGCAAAAAAAAGGTACCATTTACGGCTGAAGATTTTTTTGCGCACTTTGGGGGAAATTTCTCCTTTTTCCAGCATTGTTCAATCACGTACTCTCACTCCCGAATTCAGACACATTCTGTAACCAATCTGTATATTTTATCCACCTCCAAATCCTTTACAGTGGTAAACTGATTTGATTAGAATCGTTTGTTAAATTGCTGAAAATACACTTCAAGCGAGTTTATCGCCTGTAGAGACTGCTATCAGGCATGTAGCATCGTTTTTGAAAGTGGAGGGGGGGGGGGGCAACCAGAGAATTTTTTTTTACTTACCTGTAAAAGTTGACAAGCATAAAAAAAAATTCCCAACTTTTTCCAAGGCCAACTTCCTTTTACTTCCAATTTTTTCGCATACAATACATACAATACTACATTTCCTTCATATCACTATACGGTGGTAAGAATTGGGGGGGGGGACCAACTTTACAGTGGACATTCTCAATAGTAAAGGTAATGTTGGGGAAAAAAGTGGGGGGGGGGCTAGGCCTCCTCCTGGCCCCCACTGTTGCTACGTCCCTGACTATAAAGAGTTGAGAGGTGGATAATATAAACAGATTGTTGAAAGAATGTGTCTAGAATTAGTGAGTGAATGGTAGTCTATTTATGAATGCTTAAAAGTGTAGAACCCCCCCCCCCCCCCCCAACATGCAAAACGCAATGTTTTCACTCAGGACCAGTGGCTTGTGAGGATGGACTAAAACTATATTAAGAACTTCCTGAACTAGTTTGGAAATTTTTTCTCCGGAATTGGGGGGGGGAGGTTTACTTTTTTCTAGGCATAAATAAAGACAAATAATAACCCCATTGAATATCTCCCTAGAAAAAGTTCTCTCCTTTATGGAGTAAATGTAAATGTCTCGATAATTTCCGAATATCCCTCGTATATTGATAATATTACATACCATCATTGTATTTTTTTTAAGGTCAAGGCAATGACTCAGAATTTAGAGGAGTAAAGGGCTTATCGAGCCCAAAAGGGCAAGGAGAGCGTTGTTTTTCAATTTTAAAAAATCAGTGATCGTCATGACAGAAAAAAAACATCAATGAAAGTTTTATATGATTCAACGATTAAAACTGATGGAGCAGACATGTCAAGTTTCTTGTTTAAAAGTTAGAGACATGCAAACCCAATGAGACCATCGGAGCTAACATCAGCTTAATTTAACCAGTATAAGTTTTGTATTTGAAATCTTTTTTGGCAAAATGTAGAAAAACAATAAATATCGAAGCATACCAATGAAAGGTGTATTTTAAGAGGCAAAATGACAAATTACCTTAGAAATATCTTGGATCAAAAAGTTTTGTGATGTAAGGGTGATTTCCTTTTACTCTTCTGTATCAAATTTAAAACGTTTGGGGGTAGCATTACTTCCAGTGAACATTTTAAATGTTAAAAAAGAACAACAACAAAAAAATATCATGGAAATTGGGGGATACTCCACCCCTTCTGATCAAATCAAAAAGTTTTGAAACTGGTTTTTCCGCTCCGCTTTATGCGGGCATCAAAAACCGGAGGGCAAGCCCCTTCTCAATTTCCTAGTGCCTGAATATGTTCGTTTGAGCGAAAATTCGGATGCAGATGATATAACTTTTCTGAAATTGTTTTCAATCTACTGTTATTTTCAGTTCAATTTAGGAATGAAATATCCTTATATTCACTAGGAAGGTCAAAATTGAAAAATTTATCTACATCAAAAATTCAAAATACACAAGACTGTATTGAAATGTTTTTACATTAGTTTCACAATTGAAGCACTGTTTTAAAGTGGTGTCATTTTGTAATTTTTGAATTTACTACCACCCGGTAATCAAAAAATTACAATATGACAATGGGATTTAAAAAATTCCTCTGAATATGCCTGTATCCAATTCTCAGACGACCATGTTATCATACATGTACACGTACTTGAATGTACATTATGCATGGAATCTTCTTTATTCTACGAGTAAATTTTGAAAAGAATTTCTCAAAGAGATTCCCACTGTTTATAAATAAAATTGAATCCACATAATACACGCACGATATTTTTCAGACATGCAGAAATTTTATGTCCTTCTTTCATGTATATGATTGCCACGTCTGATTCATATTTGGACGTTCTTCTGACTATACCAGTACTAACTATATTTAAGACCAAATTAAAAGTAAATTTTATGCCAAACGAATAACATTAGCTTTTCTATTGTCATCTTTCCTTATTTATGAAATAATACAGGCACGTAGCAACCCCCCCCCCCCCCCCCCCCCCCACTTTTTTCCCAACATAACTTTTACTATTGCAAATGTTCATTGATAGACTGGTTGTGGTACAGTAAATTGAAATAAGGGTAATGTAGCATTGTATGCAAAAGAAGAAGATACTGAAAGAAGTTGGTATCCGAAAAAGTTGCCCCCCCCCCTTCACCCACCCCACCCCCACGAAATAGGATTTTCGAGTTTGGGCAACGTCGCAGCTGTTGCAGAAAATATTATATACCTCTTATATATTTTTTTCTGCAAAAGCTCCGACGTTAATTTCCGTACTAGCAAACAAAGAAAAGCACTTAACTATTTATGTTAATTTTACATATTTATGAAAAAGGTCAAAGTTAAATTAAATAAGTTAAATATTATACATTTATTGACGGAGTTAGAGGACAACATGCGCTTTGTCATTCCCAAGAACCAGCTGTCTGTCTGAGGATGTTAGAACGACAAAACGCAGAACTTAGTCAATAAGTTTTGCTATACCTTTCATTTTCATTTTTTTCTTTCACATACATGTATTTTTTACTATCTACCGTGATGTAACCTCCGATCCGTCACTTCTGAACACTAATGAATGAAAATGAGATTAAGCTCCGCCCATTCTGTGACTTAAGCGATCCAACATCTCATCGACCAGTCCAACATCTCACTAAGCGGTCAGACATCGAATGTTTTTATGCCCGCTCAGCAAATCATTACACATTTATTGACTGGGTTCGAGGGCAACATGCGTTTTGTCAGACCCACGACCCAAACTGTCTGTCTGAGGCTGTTAGACTGAAAGCACACAGTTTGGTTCGAGGGTCCGACAAAACGCATTTAGCCCGAGAACTCTGTCAATAATTATTTTGTTATACTTTTCATTTTATTTTATTGACATACATGTATTTTATACTGTATTCCGTGATTTAACGTTAACTGTTTAACGAATGAAAATGAGATTAAGCCCCGCCCATTCTGTGGCGTAAGCGGTCCAACATCTCACTCAACGGTCCAACATCGATTTGTTTTGTGCCCGCTCAGCAAAACATTAAAAATGTTAGAATTTTTTCGTTTAGATTTATGTAAGAACAAATTTTTAAAGGTATAACAATAGATATGATGGACTTTTTTCGTTTATTGCTTTGTATAGGAACAATTTTAAAAGGAATATATTGCAGACATATATGTCATTGCGTGGACCCTGGGGTCCACGAAGTAAATATATTAAGCGAGGTTTAACAAGATGCCATGGGCAAACGACAGGCTTCGCATGCGCGAGAATGCTGGAGAGTTCGCACCTTCAGGTAACCTGCTCGTAGAATAATTCGCCCTATTCGAATTGAGAAAATGCCATTATTTGCAAATCGCGCTTTTAAATCCACATATCGCATTTACATATTAGTCATTGGCGGATCCGAATTTCCCTCTTATACAGTCATATACCTTTTATGTTAAACTTTGATTCTTATTGTACAAGCATTTTAAAAAGTAGGAAGAACTTAGATACATGTAACTTTACAACTTGAATGAAAAAGTCATTCAACGACTAGTTCTAGATTTTTTTCAACGGCATAAGTCTTGTGCATCAAGGTTCGCAAAATAATTTTTTCAGCAATCCAATGCCGTTTGATAGAGGTCTATATATAGCAAAGGGTTTTAATGTGTGTGTGTGGGGGGGGGGGGAAAAATGTGCTACAGAGCTGTGATACACATGAACCATCATCAGATCTTTGTTTTTCTTCCGCATAAATCCAGAGAACAGGTGTCAAGTCGCAGCCATTATCGGTTACATGCATATGTATCAAAATAGCCCGATTTTTGAAACTGACAAAACTTAAGGAGATAAAATTTAACAACTTTGCTTTGAGACTACAATCAGTCATAAGCAGGCAGATCATTGTGGAAAATGTGAACAAACCTACATGAATATTCACTACACCTAGAAAATTTCTTAATTGAATTTCGGTTAGAAAAACATGCATATGGTCCACGTATTGCAGTCCTCTTTTAAAGGACAGCAACTTGTTGTATTTATAACTGATGGAAGAAGGATATGGAGATAACGAACAGTATTCAATATCAACATCTATAAAACAATACAAAATAGGAGCAGAGCAAACATTGACCTGCGAAACATCAGAAGTGGGATCAGGTGCCATTGAGAAGTGAGCACCCCCTGCCGACCGGTCACACCCGCCGTGTATCGACCATAGAACTAAAGAAATGATGTCTTTAAACGAGATTGCTGATATTCTTGTTTCATCAACTTGCTTGTCAATAATTTACCGTGTTTTAGAAATTGTTCATACATAGAGAATATAGGTACTCCTGCGTATCGAATCAATTTATATAGACGCCATATGCAGGTGATGAAGGTATATTGCTGCATAAGTAAGGGAAGTTGACGATAGAAAAGTTAAAGTCATCACGTTTATCATATAGCTTGGTTGTTAGATTACCATTAACACATTTTTCAAGTAAAATATCCAAGTATGAAACAGATGTGCCAGACTCTGTGGTATCTTTTATCTCAAGTTCACCATGATATATTGTATCGACGTAGGAATGGAAATTACTATTGTTAATTGACAATGCGTCGTCGATATATCTAAATGTCGAGTGTTTTCTTCTTTTCACGCATAAGATTTTGCACAAATTCTGCTTCATATGAATATAAAAACAGGTCTGCTGATAATGGAGCACAATTGTTACCCATGGGAATTCCAATAGATTGTTGATATTTTAAAATCAGTGTTCATTAATTTCACCTTTTTTTCATTAGGAAATACATAATATATTATACCAAAAGTATGTCTTCGTACGAGATATTATTAATATCCTTTTCGATACATTCTACCTAATTAACAGGACTTTATATCATCCAAAATATATACATAATTATATAACATTGCATATCTTTCCGCTTTTTTGTCTTAGCTATCAATGTCTATAATCAGTCAAACATCCAAATATGAAAGGAATAAAAGACAGCCAACCAATATAACTAATATTTGGCATTTTGCAATTTTCAATGTGTTTGAAATATAGAAATATACAAATGTAATGGTGATTTATTTAAACGTACGTCCACTGTTGGTGAATGAGGACATATTGGAGAATTAAACATTGAAGTTCAAACACTCTATTGGGAAAAAAAATGTCAATTTTCAACAGGGGTAAAATTTTTAGATACAGTAGTGCATACAAAAATCAAATTTTTTTAGGGTGAAAAGCGGTTAGCATGCTTTCATCTAATATGCATCGAAAAAGTGCATTTTGATATTTGTTGCATATCTTTCTTTGTCACAGAGAAAAAATTTTTATATAATCTGGTTTGTAATACTTTTTAATAGTAAAACCAATAACATTCCAAAACTGGAATGAAAATGACGATCTAATTTATATTAAGTACCGAATTCACTGTGCTTTAAACATCAACAACATCCTAAGTATTTGGGAAAATGTAGGTTTCTTCGCATTAGCCAAAAAAAATGTTAAAACCTGCTTAGAATTTTCTTGTTCGAACCAAAAACCCGAAGTTTTGTAAAAAAAAATTATTGCAAAAGCTGTGTTAAATATGACACAGAGAATGTACATTGTGCTCTTTTTTGCAATCCAGCTAAATATGGATGCAAAATAAACATGAAACGTATTAAAATCGCATTTACAATTTGGGAAGTCATTCAAAGTCAAACGGATTTGGAATTTTTCTCTAAATATATAATTGTTTAAATAGGATGTTTTCAAACGAAAGGCTTTATAAATACCTATTGTACATGGAGATTTTCAAAAAGTAGGAAGAACGTAGAATAAATATGTTATTAAAGAAAAAATGCCCATTATTTGACTAAGTTATAGCTTTTAAAACGGAATCGCATTTGTTAAAACTTCGCATTTTGGCATCCAAGTTTCGCTTATACAGTCAAATAAAGGTTATGTGAAAATAATTGTCAATGCCGTTTAAATATAAAGCAGGCACACTATATTTTAGGTTACTTATTTGCTTCTTTTAAGAATGTGTTTACAACTTGAGATTTTTCTGAAAAAAAATGAATTTGATTGTGCGAAAACGAGTATTAGTTTTAAATTTTATAGAAGAACCAGTGTTCAGCAAAAGAGTTGTTTTACTTCGGCATAAAATACAGGATGTAAAGGTGCTAGCAAAAAAATCCAATTTCGTATGCATATATATCAAGAATTTTGAAAATGTGATTTTTGAAATGACTTGAACAATTCTCAAAGGGCGTTAATTACCGGCAATCAAGGTGATAAAATTTAACAAATGCCAGCATTTTTTAATCAAGTTCATAAATCTAGCGAACAGATCATTGTGGAACCATTGAACAACATCAGGCTACATGTTAAGGGTCCATATTCTCAAATTAGTTACATATTTTCAAAATTTCGTTGACCAAATTACGGTTAGATTCAAACTTTCAATAAGGGAGATAAACATAAAAATTATTTATAACAAATCAAGGACAGCGGAGGTATGTTTGGAAAATGTGAAGGAACAAACCTATAAAACAACATACAGCACTGTCAAAAAGCTTAATGTGTAATTCAGCGGTTCAAACAAGGATGACTGCGAAACATTTGAGATATTGAATCAAAAATCTTCTGTTTAAAGGACAGCACCACCCTTTTGTATTTGTCAACTGCCGCACTGACTATCGGCAAGTTAAACATATGAGGAACTGAAAATGATGCAGCCGTTCTCCTTAAAACAATACAAGAATTGCAGTTTTATTTTTCGAAAATCTGTGGGATGGCGAATTTATCTTATTTTTATTTATTACTTTATGACTTTTTGTTGTTCATAAAGGATGTATATTAATCATGCGTATCCAGAATGCACAATGTATTAAGTATATATAACGTATATTTCTTTATTGCAGCAATATTGATTGATTAAGGTGATTAACACAAGTTGTCTGCATAATGTCAAGGTATTTAAAAATTTTCACTGATTCTATTTAAGCTTTAAAAGTTACAGTTCACTTTTGTCAAAAGTGTTAAACAATATACAATTTGTTTGTATCAATTGCCTCTTAACACAACTGCTTTTGTCAAGTAAAATATGGGGGAAGTTGAATTTTAAAAGTAAACATCACGTAATATGAAGACTCAAATTTTTAGATAACTTTAACATAATATAACAATATAACCTAAATTTTTGCTAATTGCACCCGTGAAAATTATTCAAGTTACCTCATTCTTCGTGTTAAAAATTATGTTATTGTTAATTGACAATGCTGTAAAATCGATATATCTATTTTTTTAAAAATGTGTTTTCTTCTTAAACGCATTAAGATTTTGCATAAAATTCTGCTTCACTTATGAATTTAAAAAAAGGTCTGCTGATAATGGAGCACAATTGTTACCCATTTTGGGAATTCCAATAGATTGTTGATATTTTAAAATCTTTTTTTGTTCATTATTTTTAAAATTTCACCTTTGTTTTCATTAGGAAATACTCTTATTTTAATATATTATACCAAAAGTATGTCTTCATATCCAAATAATTATGTAATATAAAAAGAATAATTAATTCCTCTTTCTTCTATAATAAACAGGACTTTATATCATCCAAAATATATACATAATTATATAACATTGCATATCTTTAAAAAGTCCTTTTTTGTCTTAGCTATCAATGTCTATAACAGTCAAACATCCAAATATGAAAGGAATAAAAGACAGCCAACCAATATAACTAATATTTGGCATTTTGCGATTTTCAATGTGTTAAAACAAAAATATAGAAATATACAAATGTAATGGTGATAATTATTTAACGTACCTAGTCCACTGTTGGTGAATGAGGACAAATATTGGAGAATTACCGTTGTCAACCTAGGTTTCCGATAACTTGCACCCGTGAAAAACCGAATTATCCGGCAACTTAAACCGTGTTGCCGATAACATGTTTTTGCCCGACGAAGCATTTTAAATGCCCGTAAAATAAACTATAATTTAAATTTTGATATATGTCTGCTTATCTAAAGGTTTATGATTGTCCATATAATTAATAAATCACTTTGTTTAATAAAATAAATTGATTCTGGCCTCTACAAAGGCTAAAATATGTTGACATATCAAAATTTTTTATTAAATTTCATTTTAAAGACCTGTAGATCTCTTGAAAGAAAGTAATTTGGATCGTGCTTTTTACCGCTGAAAGTATTATCATTTATCTATCAAAGATCACAAACTTTGTTTGCAGAAGTACACAATTATCATTGAATGAAGAAATTTAAAATCACCTACGTTTTCTATGCATTGTTTTTCCTGCACCGAGTATCCGATAACAACCGAGTTGCCGATAACGCGTTGAGCAGTGTGGTGTCCTTCAAGTCGCGGATTCGAATCCACTGCGGGACGCGGAGATCGGTCCTTCGGATGATACCGTATGAACCGATCGAGGTCCCTCGTCATAGTAAGTGTTGACATGCACGCAAAAAGACCCCTCATTCATAAATGGCCCTGAGAGCCATGTATAGATGTTTATGTAAATTCACTGCCCTCTATCGACAAATGGTTGTGTCTCCATGCATACGAGAGAAAAATCCTCTAGGGGATGTTCAACAACGCACACCGATATTTCCAATACCATAGTTATGTCAGGTGGTAGTCAGAAATTCTTTTTTTCTGTTTTTAATGCCTATATTTCGAATCCAAAAATGTTTCGATTTTTTTGGTCCCATTAAGTTCGATTTGTATTTGTCGTTCTCAAGGTCGATACGATGTTTTATGCACAACATAAACAAGAATGCCATTAACAAACTAGATTAATTTGTGTACGGAAAAATGAATACAACCTTCAAAGTTTACAGTATCAAGGTCCTACAAACTTAGCTGCAGAACTGTAGCTCTCCGAAAAAAAAATATATTGACATACAGGTCTGTAAATTCAACATATATTTTTCGGAAAGAGCTATTACACCAAGTAGGGTAAATATGTGTATTGCACACTGGTGACACGTAATTCATATTTGAAAAATGTAAGCAAACAGGGTTATTGTACTCGTTGCAGAATGCAAATGTACTTTCCTAACACACACCCCCTCCACCAACACACACACATTTTTTTCCAACATGCTTAATAAATCCATTTAAGAAAATTATTTCATTCTTTTTCATTCTTTTATGAAGAAAACCTGAAATCACTGAGTCTGAATTTGTTTTTTTTATCTTATTGTGGTATTGTCCAGGAACAAGGGAGCGTAAAGCCTAAGGCTATATTATGCGACATTCGAGGGCTGTTCATTGTCCAATAATGTCCTTGGTGCTCGGAAAGAAGCAAAATACGCTTTTCAAAGGTTTTAATGATTTGACTGAATATTCTCTTTTAATTTAAACACATGTCCATGATATTTGATCCAATTGCTATGGTGTTCCGCTGGGGCCACTCGCACCATAGTTTGAGTGCGAGTGTGCGAAGTTGCAAGG
>NW_026938140.1:0-11646 GCF_032062105.1 Saccostrea cuccullata
CTCGTGCTATTATGGACAATGAAACTATTGAAATGTTCTAATTTTTTAATTAACCGGTTGTGAGAACATATAAATTAAAAAAAAAACAACTTGTCATTCAAATATCTAAACTATTGAGAGTTTTAATATTCAAGAATAAAATTTTGGCTTAAATTAGTGATTTCCCTGATTGAATACCTTTTTCGTGTCCTACAAAATTCATTTTATTTTGAATCAGCTTATTTATCAAAAAATGAAGTGAACTTTTATAAAACTTCATATCATAATCATCATCAAGGTAGATCACTGAGAGGCTATGATTTTTTAAAACTATAAATCTTAACTACAATTGGTTTGTTTTAATGCAATTTACAAGCGGTATAAAATACTTTATAATATCAAAAAATGCAAACATCAAAATATACTGAGGTCACATGGACATATAAATGGATTTCCTTTATTTGTGTTATGAAACTTCTTTCCCGTAAAATGTCTCCAAAATTATATATTTATCGATAAATGTTTAAGAAACAAGTGTTTATTGTAAGTTAGGATGTCCTAACTTTTAAAGATGTTCCTAAGTCACCGTCGAGATACATCTTATGATATGTCCTAAGTTGATCTTAGGATGTTCCTAAATTTCTTCCTAAGTTATATCTTAGGAATGGTCTTAGGACAAATCTAAGGAAAGTTTCATGAACATGCCTGCAGATTGATTGATTTTAGCTGTTTTACCTCAAGTACGCAACATTTCAGTCATATTTCGACGGTATGAATTTACTGCATGAACGGTTTTGAAAGTTTTTGAGTTTCCCCGACGGACTTGTTAGTTGTAAGAACTTGTTTTTGATCCCTTTGTGTTAAACAATTAAATATGTTCAGATTATGTATAATTGTTTAAAAATATTTTGATTTACATTTTTTTTCATATTTTCAGAAAACAAGACAAACTTTAGAGTTGTTTTTAATATATATTATAGCAAATGTCGATCAAGTTTTATTTTCCGGTTTTGCCGACAGATGTAAAAGTGTTTTATGAACTTTTACCCAATTAAATATTCATTCTCAAATTTTAAATATTTTGGGAAAAACTAGATGCTGTCATGAGAAAATAATACCCACACCAAGGTGTGCTTTGCCTTGATAATGTCAGACTTCTTCATATATTGTGCTTTACCAAGAAAAAGTCAATATAATTCAATAATTTACATATTACATGTTTTATCAAATTGAGCATAATATGCTCAGGTGACCATGTGACCCATGGGCCTCCATCTAATAAGTATTTCATATCCTTAATTCATTACTAGTCTGAATTAAACAACAGAACTAATTAATGATGTAAATAAGGTTTGATAAAAGGGGGGGGGGGGTTATAAATTTTTGGCACATAATTGGAACTTTTAAATATATTTTCTCATATAGATTAACAACAAATAATATTATTTAAATTAGTGTAAAGTGTTTTTGATGAATTTTTTCAAAATTTGAAAAGTTTATTTGATATTTGATTAGGCAGTTCTAAACTTCTTGAAAGCTGCCATATATACACAATCAATTTAGTCAACCCCCACCCCTCTCCCATCAACACACACACACAAACACACCTAATTTGCCTGTTTTTGGAAAATAGGCCTAGATGGAAAGTTAAGATAAAACATCTTTCGTAAGTTATAATTTTCAATTTGTTCTTGCACTATACATGTATTTGAATACCTGCATCACATTGGGCTTCCGTCACGTACCCAACTTAAGTACTAGTTTTACCATTGGCATTATCATTTTTACATTTCACTGCACGTGCAGTAGGCTACTAGTGTGTATACACATCATTGCATATAGGAATTATTTCATTTTGTGTTTTAATTGGATTATATTTCATGAAGATTACAGGACCTAAATAATGACAATCGGTAAGTACAAAGTTTTGGTATAAATTGGGGTAAAATAGTTCTAAATGCAAACGGTTAGGTTCAAGTTTAAAGGATCAAAGGTCATCCGATGCTTTGACATTCTGAGAGTTATCCCCCGTTATCAACGTTACATTCCGTTACAAGATCCAGAATTTTTTTCTGGGACTGGGAGGGAGGGGGGTTTCCAGACCAGAATTTCCTGAGAAGCTAAAAAAAAAGAAGTTATGTTTGGGTCTGTTTTCTATGGTGGAGGGACACTTAGGGCATACAAAGTCATTTTTATTTCCGCCAGTATATCCTGGCGTATTGTATTTTCGACCTATTTAGATGTTATTTATTAATTATTGTAAACTTTACAGAATCTGAAAAAATAAGGGCTTAAAATGTTAGCATATGTATCTATAAATAAAATGATATAACCCAAATTGCAGTTTTGTGTTTATTTTATTTATATGCCATAATATGGAGAGGTTACTGTTTTCCTTACAAAAATTTAAACGTCTTGTGTTTTCGACCTAAATATAGTATCAAGGCCAAATCAGTATTGGCTATAAATATCCATTGGATATTCCAAACAATAAAAATACGATTGTCTGTCTTTCAAAAAAAAAACATTGAAAAAGTTGCATATTTTGGTTGCAAATACATTTATTCGTTGGTTGAACCCATCTTTCAGTAGCTGTGCATTTCCCGAAAAAAAATCAATGAAATTACGTTGCATTTTTCAGTAAAAATCTGTAAGAAAGTGCTCATATTTAAGGAAAAAAAAATTGTTTGATCCACCCATTCATTTCAATATTCATGCGTCTCTTTGACAGGACTTAATTTTCTTTCGGAAAAATGTCATTAAAAAATCTTTATAATTAACCGATTACGACTTTAATTAATCAACAGATAAAATGTGCATTAGTAAAAAGATTAGAATTTCTGACATCGGACTAAAACCATCGGGGGAATTCCGTTGAATTAATTATTTTGGATATTTTCACCACAGTTGTGCTTCAAAGGTATTTTTCTAAGTGTACCAACCGAAAATAATGTTCTACCGCGCGGAATCTGCACGGGAAGCAGATTGGCAAAAATTTTTAATACGGTCGAAAACAGGATATACGTATATATTATAGTCCTGCAAATTCCAAGGGGGGGGGGGGGGGTGAGAGGGCGATCAGCCAAGCCACTCCCTGTCCCTGTAATGACAAATGATCATGTGACTCCTAAATAGTTGGAAAGTTTTTTCCATTTGACTCTCCATAATTTTGTTTCTTGTGTTATTATGTTATGTAAATTTAAGGGTATACAGGTTATGAATTAACCCCTGGAGGTCAGTCCCACTCCTAATGAGCTGGAAATGTTCACAATATGACTGCATTAAATTAAGTAAAAGTGCATCAATGATAAGATTACTTGACATTTTTTTCATGAATTTGTGTCAACTTATCTTCTGGCGGCGGCCTAGAATAGGAATGAAAATCATTCAGAGATGGACCACATTAAACTATTTGTATAATTTTGTTTTAATGTAATACAAGTAGTAGTTTGCATACATAAACAAACAGGGGTCTGGGAAGGGGTGAGGGGAAGGATCGAGTTAATATTTCTTTATGTCTTAATGGTTGAAAACTCCTAAAATGAATGTTGACCTCAAATCTAACTTGTCCTCATTATTTTTCAAGTGGTGGTGTCTCCATATCAGTGAAAAATTCCTGGAGAGGGATGTTTAATAACAAACAAATAACAAACAAAATGACATAAAAACACAATATTGATTTGCATTAAGAAATATGCAGGAGATTTTTTCATCATAAATCTTCTTCTCAAGAACAGCAAGGGCATTATTGTCCCCCGTTTTGGGGAAAGGGAGGGGACGTTAAATCTCATTTGTCTGTCAGTTTGTACATTTTATTGACAATAGCTTTAACCTTGGTCATAACTTTTGAATAATAAGAGATTGTGCTTTCCTATTTCACATGTACATTACCACAAAACTTTCTAAATATACTATGATTTTTTAACCCAAGTGAGACCTTGACCTTAAAGTTTTATTTACTTTCCAAAAAATAACATTTTAAATTAATCATTTGAAAGAGAAAAGAAAGGGCATTCAAATTATACATGTTTATTACATGTGAAAAGACTTTTCTAAATATATCATTACTTTTGACTCTGTGACCTTGACCTAGAAGTTTAACCTACTTTTCAAAATACTTATATTATATATATATATTTAACTTTTGAGTGATATACATCCAGTGGGACATTCATGTCCTATAGACATATTTCTAGCAACAAATCATACCTCAAAGGCTATGATTTTTCCCCCAGACATTAAAATTTGATAACCTTAGGGGTGCACATCTACATGACAACACCAACCATCTGCTCAAAGATGATGGCATCCCATGTGTAAAATGTAAGGGGACCACAGTTCTTTGAATTTGCGGGGCTTTTTGCATAAAAAACGTCATTTTGACCCCCATTTGACCCCCCATGATTAGGAATACAAAATGTATAGTTTTTGCACATCTACATGACACCACCAACCATCTCCACAAAGATGATTGTCTGTGTAAAAAATCGGGTTCAGGGAACAGCGGGCTTTTTGCATCCAAAATGTCATATGTTGATGCATACTGATGTAAATATCCAACTTCCGAAACCTTACTGCACTTTTCCTTCACCTTCACTTAACTTTTCTTTAAAGACTGATTAGGCTCTTATTTTAAAGTAGGGGAGTTCAGGGAAGACAGGGCTTTTTGAAATGAAACTTCACATGATGATACATACTGCAATGTAAGCTTCCAAAACCTTACTGCACATCTACATCACACCACCAACCATCTCCCCTGTGATGATTTAGGCTGCTGTGTAAAATGTAAGATCAGTTTTGAGAAACAATTCAAGCATAAAAAACATCATTTATGCTCCATACACCCCCTGAGAGCTAAATACATCAACCTCATTTTGACCTTGAATTTTCCTTCATGACACCTACCTCACTTTTTAAATTATGTAGGCCTATCTGTAGTTTTAAATAAACCATTAATTATAAAAACGTTTTATCAAACTTCATATGCTAAGGGCAAATTCAAACCTATGTAAGCCTTACTGCACATCTACATTTTGACACCCCAACCTCTCTCCAAAGATGATTAGGCTACTGTGTAAAATGTAAGAGGAGTTCAGGGAAGAAAGTTCGTATATTGTTGTTACCTCATGTCCGTCCCGGCAAAATGAAAATTCCGAAACCATGTCACATCTACATGACACCACCAACCATCTTACAAAGTAGATTAGGCTACTCTGTAAAGATGGTTGGTGGTGTCATGTAGATGTGCTGTAAGGTTTTAAAATTTTGATTTTGCCCCGGGGTCAAATGGGGTCGAAAAATGACGTTTTTTGTGCAAAAAGTCCCGTCTTCCTACTTTCTGCTACATTTAGACTCAGCACCAAATCACCTTCTCCCCAAAGATGATTGGTACCGTGTAAAATGTAAGAGGAGTTCAGGGAAGAAAAGTTTGCCCCGGGGATCAAATGGGGGTCGAAAATATACACGTTTTTTATGCAAAGTGCGGGTATCTTAAAAAAAATATATACAAACTTGTGTCAAAGCGGTATTATACAAATTGCAATATATACATCAAGTTTTCAGCTAAGTTCGGATATATTAATTATACATGTATCAATAATTATTGTACTCATCATGGATTCTAAGTTTTCAATCTATTACATTTTACTTAGCACCCTTATCACCTTTTGGGGGAATTGGTGGTGATTGATGTGCAGTAAGGTTTCATTTTACTGTTTTCGTCTTTAACTGAATATTCATTTTGGCAAAGACTAAAGGCTTGCGGAGCATGTGTGTTGAATTTTACTTAGCAGCCTAATTCTTTGCTTAGAATGGTGTCTCAACTAATTATACCCGCACTTTCTAAGGTTTCAGTATATTGTTGTTACTCATGTCCGTCCGTCCGTCCGTCCGTCTGTCACACTTTTCTTCCCTGAACTCCTCTTACATTTTACACAGTAGCCTAATCATCTTTAGGGAGATGGTTTGTGGTGTCATGTAGATGTGCAGTAAGGTTTCGGAATTTTGATTTTGCGCCGGGGGGTCAAATGGGGGTCGAAAATTGACGTTTTTTATGCAAAAAGCCCCGTCTTCCCTGAACTCCTCTTACATTTTACAGAGTAGCCTAATCATCTTTTGGGGAGATGATTAGTGGTGACATGTAGATGTGCAGTAAGGTTTCGGAATTTTGATTTTGCCCCGGGGGTCAAATGGGGGTCAAAAATTGACGTTTTTTATGCAAAAAGTCCCGTCTTCCCTGAACTCCTCTTACATTTTACACAGTAGCCAAATCTTCTTTGGAGAGATGATTGGTGGTGTCATGTAGATGTGCAGTAAGGTTTCAGAATTTTGATTTTGCCCTGGGGGGTCAAATGGGGGTCTAAAAATGACGTTTTTTATGCAAAAAGCCCCGTCTTCCCTGAACTCCTCTTACATTTTACACAGTAGCCTAATCATCTTTGGAGAGATGGTTGGTGGTGTCATGTAGATGTGCAGAAGGTTTCAGAATTTTGATTTTGCCCTGGGGGGTCAAATGGGGGTCGAAAAATGACGTTTTTTGTGCAAAAAGCCCCGTCTTCCCTGAACTCCTCTTACATTTTACACAGTAGCCTAATCATCTTTGGAGAGATGGTTGGTGGTGTCATGTAGATGTGCAGTAAGGTTTCGGAATTTTGATTTTGCCCCAGGGGGTCAAATGGGGGTCGAAAAATGACGTTTTTTTTATACAAAAACCCTGTTTTCCCTGAACTCCTCTTACATCTTACACAGCAGCCTAATCATCTTTGGGGAGATGGTTGGTGGTGTCATGTAGATGTGCAGTAAGGTTTTGGAATTTTGATTTTGCCCCGGGGGGTCAAATGGGGGTCGAAAAATTATGTTTTTTATGCAAAAAGCCCTGTCTTCCCTGAACTCCTCTTACATTTTACAGAGTAGCCTAATCATCTTTGGGGAGATGGTTGGTTGTGTCATGTAGATGTGCAGTAAGGTTTCGGAATTTTGATTTTCCCCCGGGGGTTTGGGGGGTCAAAAATGATGTTTTTTATGCAAAAAGCCCCGTCTTCCCTGAACTCCTCTTACATTTTACACAGCAGCCTAATCATCTTTGTGGAGATGGTTGGTGGTGTCATGTAGATGTGCAGTAAGGTTTCGGAATTTTGATTTTGCCCCGGGGGGTCAAATGGGGGTCAAAATACTTTTTTATGCAAAAAGCCCCGTCTTCCCTGAACTCCTCTTACATTTTACTCAGCAGCCTAATCACCTTCTGGGAGATGGTTTGTGGTGTCATGTTGATGTGCAGTAATGTTTCGGAATTTTATTTTCCCCCGGGGGGGTCAAATGGGGGTCAAAATACTTTTTTATAAAAAGGCCCCGTCTTCCCTGAACTCCTTCTACATTTTACTCAGCGGCCTAATCATCTTTTGGGAGATGGTTGGTGGTGTCATGTAGATGTGCAGTAAGGTTTCAGAATTTTGATTTTCCCCCGGGGGGCCAAATGGAGGGCGAAAAATGATGTTTTTTTATGCAAAAAGCCCCGTCTTCCCTGAACTCCTCTTACATTTTACACAGTAGTCTAATCATCTTTGAGGAGATGGTTGGTGGTGTCATGTAGATGTGCAGTAAGGTTTGGAATGTTTAATGTCTAATTGTGGCCTGACCTAGCCTTTGAGGTTATGATTTTAAAAACTAAAAATATGTCTATAGGACATGAATGTCCCACTGGATGTATATTACTCATGCTACAGGAAAATTTGTATTAGCGTATTAAGTTTGTTGAAAATATCTTGAACAGTTTCTTTAGAATTGAAACTAAAATCTAAATAAATTTGATATAGATTATAAATCCTCACCAAATTATGTATAAGTCATCTAAAACATAAAAATGTCTTAAATTATTTCTTTAAAACTAAGCAAAATACAAATTAAAAAGGATGGAGGTAAGGGTAGAGGAATGTGCAAGGTGAAGTTTTTACAAGTTATCAGCATATTATGTTTGATAAAAATATCTTGAATGATTTAATAAAACTACCTTAACACTTTTTCTAAGAAAAGAGAGGTCAAAGGAAAGGTAAGGGCCAAAATGTTAATTGTTGCAGTTGAAAAGCTTACATCAGTATGAATTTACTATTAGCATATGAATTTGATAAAACTATAATTAATGGTTTATTTAAAACTTAGATAAACAAAATTTAAAAAAGTGAGGTCAAGGTAAAAGGAAAATTCAAGGTCAAAATAAGTTGATGTATTAATAGCTCTCAGCAGTATGTATCAGCATATGAATTTGATAAATATATTTTGAATTTTTTACTCAAAACTGTTTTAGACATTAATTTTAGAAAAGTGAGGTCAAGGTCACAGGAAAGGTCAGAGTAAAAAAGAGTGAAGTATTGTAAAGCTTACATAAGTATTATCATCATGTAAAGTTTCATTACACAAATTGAATGGTTTTTTTAAAATAAAGCTAAACAGTAATTTAAGGAGGCTAGGGGGTCAACAAATTATTTTTTTATTAACCACCGGTTATAACTTAAAGGGGATATGATATCTTAAGCTGTCAACTATCATTTGGAAAAGAAAATTTCATCAATTTTTGTTTTAAAATTTGATCATTTTATTATATCTTTATATGGAGCTCTTCTTCTAAAGGAGATCAAAATGGTCTAAAAATGGCCGCAACCACCTAGCCCCTTTAAAAAAAAGTTACGTGAAGGTCAAAGGAAAAGTCAAAGTCAAAAAATATTGCTGCAGTTGGATATTTACATCAGTATGCATCAACATATGAATTTGATAAAAATATCTAGAAAGTTTCTTTGAGCCCAATGGAAAGACAGATGGAAGGGTGGAGGACGGACATGACAAAAACTATACATGTATTCCTAATCATGGTGTGGCATAAAAAACTTGAATCTACATTATATGACATGTTTCCATCTATCAAGATTATACAAGCAAATTCAAAGAATTGTGGTTTTGCTTTCTGTGATTTAGTGAATGGGATGCCATAATTTATGGCATATTATGTCATTGAATATGCACCCATATCATATATCAATTTTTGAAAATTAGGTCAAAGGGGTAAAATCATAGCATGTTCTGAAACATTTTGTTGCAGGTAATGTACATGTCAAATATAAAAGTCATATCTCTTTTGAAACAAAATTTATATATACAATATAATATTTTTTAAAAGTAGGTTAAACTTCTAGGTCAAGGTCACAGAGTCAAAAGTAATGATATATTTAGAAAAGTCTTTTCACATGTAATAAACATGTATAATTTGAATGCCCTTTCTTTTCTCTTTCAAAATTTATCAATTTAAAATGTTATTTTTTGGAAAGTAGGTAAAACTTTAAGGTTAAAGGGTTTACTTGGGTTAAAAAATATAGTATTTTAGAAAGTTTTGTGGTAATGTACATGTGAAATAGGAAAGCAGTATCTCTTATTATTCAAAAGTTATGACCAAGGTTAAAGCTGTCAATAAAATGTACAAACTGACAGACAAATGAGATTTAACGTCCCCTCCCTTTCCCCAAAACGGGGGACAATAATGCCCTTGCTGTTCTTGAGAAGAAGATTTATGATGGAAAAAATCCCCTGAATTTTTTAAGCAAATCAATATTGTGTTTTTATGTCATTTTGTTTGTTAAAACATCCCCCTCAGGAATTTTTCATATATGGAGACACCACCACTTGAAAAATAATAGGACAAGTTAGATTTGAGGTCAACATTCATTTTAGGAGTTTTCAACCATTAAGACAAAAAAATTTAAATCGATCCTTCCCCTCACCCCTTCCCAGACCCCTGTTTGTTTATGTATGCAAACTACTACTTGTATTACATTAAAAAAAATTATACAAATAGTTTAATGTGGTCCATCTCTGAATGATTTTTATTCCCATTCTTTTAAAGGGCCCCCGCCAGAAGATAAGTTGACACAAATTCATGAAAAAAATGTCAAGTAATTTTATCATTGATGCACTTTTATTTAATTTAATGCAGTCATATTGTGAACATTTCCAGCTCATTAGGAGTGGGGAAAACCCCCAGGGGTTAATTCATAACCTTTAACCCTTAAATTTACATAACAAAAACAAAGAAAAAAAATTATGGAGATTCAAATGGAAAAAATTTCCAACTTTTGGAGTCACATGATCATTTGTCATTACAGGGACAGGGAGTGGATTGGCTATCCCCCCTCCCCCCCCCCCCTTGGAATTTGCAGGACTATAATATATACTGGAGGAAATAAAAATGACTTTGTATGCCCTAAGTGTCCCTCCACCTTTGAAAACAGACCCAAACATAACTTCTTTTTTTTTTAGCTTCTCAGGAAATTCTGGTCTGGAAACCCCCCTCCCTCCCAGTCCCAGAAAAAAATTCTGGACTTGTAACTAATGTAACGTTATAACGGGGGGTAATTTCAGAATGTCAAAGCATCGGATGACCTTTGATCCTTTAAACTTAACCTAACCGTTTGCATTTCAGACTATTTTTCCCAAAATACCCAAAAATTTGACTTTCCGATTGTCATTATTTAGGTCCTGTAATCTTCATGAAATATAATCCAATTAAAACACAAAATGAAATAATTCCTATATGCAACGATGTGTAACCACACTAGTAGCCTACTGCACGTGCAGTGAAATCTAAAAATGATAATGCCAATGGTAAAAATAGTACTTAAGTTGGGTACTGACAAGCCCGGTGATGCAGGTGTTCAAATACATGTATAGTGCAAAAACAAATTGAAAATTATAACTTACGAAAGATGTTTTATCTTAACTTTCCATCTAGGCCTATTTCCAAAAACTGGCAATTTGGGTGTTTGTGTGTGTGTGTTGATGGGGGAAAGGGGGGGGGGTTGACTAAATTGATTGTGTATACATGTATATGGCAGCTTTAAAAAGTTTAGAACTGCCTTGTCAAATATAAATAAACTTTGCACATTTTTAAAAATTCATAAAAACTTTTACACTAATTTGAATAATATTATTTGTTGATTTATAGATATGAGAAAATAGATTTAAAAAGTTCCAATTATGTGCCAAAAATTTAACCCCCCCCCCTTTTTCAAACCTTATTTACATCATTAAATTAAATTTTTTTAATTCAAACTAGTAATAATTAAGGATATGAAATACTTATTGATGGAGGGCCCCTGGGTCACATGGCACCCGAGCATATTATGCTCAATTTGATAAAACATGTAATATGTAAATTATTGAATTATATTGACTTTTTCCTTGGTAAAGCCCAATATGAAGAAGTGTGCATTTAGAGGCAAACACCTTAGTGCGGGTATTACTGTCTCATGACAGCATCTAGTTTTTTTTTTGTCTAAACTAACTTTTTATCCAAAAGATCATCTTTTTAGTGATTAAATATAATATTCATTCTTCAAATTAATAAAAATTCTTTGTTTGTGATAACGCATATACTATTAACTTTTTTTCTAGCAAACATTTTTTTTGAAATTTAAATTACAAAACGTCTGTAGATATATGACTTTTTAGATTTTTTATTATCTTTCTCTTCATTAAACTTCCTCCTCAACACTTTACTTGACTGTATGCTTGAGGGAATATGTTTTACTTTGAAAGAAAATTAAGTAAATATTTTCTTAACACTTTAAAAAAAATATGCAAAAAAAGAACGCACAATTCAGTTTATACTTTTATGTTTATGTTTTA
>NW_026938141.1:0-11825 GCF_032062105.1 Saccostrea cuccullata
TCAATATCAATTGGCTTTTCATATAAGGTTCGCTACTTTTTACAAAAGCAATAAGCGGTAAATCTGGAGAGCAAAAAAATTGTTCGAATCACACAGTTCAAATTAAAGTTCCGGAGATGCCTGAATGGAATTAAATATTTAATTTTTTTAACTTGGAGACCTTCAAATCAAATCTTGTTCATGTGATTCCATAAATTCTGTACTCTTTATTTCAAAATGATTAATTTCTATATATATTCTAGATATTTAATCAAAATATATTCTGTGATGATGCAATTGTAACAACTCTGATATACATTGCACTTGTCTGATAGGCTTCCTTGCAGAATTCTTTAGAAAAGGCTGTTTTGACTTATTTTGTATACAAACTGTGTTCCATACATTTTTTGTTTCTTGTGTATAAATTCCAAAACTACTGAAGTATAAATATCCATCAGGTGTTTACAAATAAAATGAAAGTAAACACATTCACATTTAGGAATTTCACATACATGTATATTGGGAATACAAACAGCGTTCCATACTTTTTTGTATATTACAAGAATAAACCAAATGAATGCTCTTTTCAATTCATATTTCTAGGCATAATTTTTGCTTGAAATGCACCTTGCTGCATATCATTGTAAACTTTAGACACTCTACTTTTATTCTATACCCCAAAAGTATCTAAAACATGTGAGCTATTTTTATTTTTATCATTGAAAGGGAGGCATATGAATTTCCTACATGTGCTACGTTTTAGCCATTTGACCTTCACCCTTTAATTGTGGCCCGGATCCTATATGGAGGCATAAAATTCATTTAAAAAATTTAAGGCCATATTTGAAATCCTTAGATACTACTTAACTAATATACCAAGTTTGACTGAAATTGGTTGATATCTACATGTAAAATTACATATTGTGTATACTAAGGCAATACAGGAAAGAAAATGGCAAAAAATGGCAAATATGAAATTTTAAAATTGAAATATGTAAAAACTGTTAGACAATAAAAGGAACTAATTATTACAAGTAAGTTGTTGATACCTCTTAAACACACACACACTCTTAAATATGTAAAATACAAGATTTTTAGATTTCTAGGTAATTTGATGATCTGTACCCTGTATTTTCATAAATTTTTCTTAAATTAAGAAATATAAAATCTATCATGAAAATCTGAGAGTGACAATAGGGGTAAACATTTAAAGTACATTTATTCATAAATCAAATGATGTATCACATTACTGATAAAAGTGTACATAACATTCAAAATAAACAGATTTTTAAGCCCACCCCCATATCCTTTTTCCTGACTGTGAAGAGGGGCCATGTGCAGCTGATTGGCTAAGAGTCTTTGTATAGGTAATCTTAATACCCAATGGGAGTCTGTTTTGACAGGTGATTGTCAAAGGAATATATTGCAGTAAATACCACTAAAATGTGTCCAGATAAACATTGTCATAATTCAATCTTACTTTCTAATCCACTCTTCACTACACATGAAAACAATGAAAGGTGACCGTAAAAGAAGAAAAAATCTTAATTTTGGGTTTAAAAAAGGGAACACTCGTTATATTAAGGCTCATCAGGCTACGTCAAATGCCGCAGGAGCTTCAAGTTCAGTGTCAAACATCCAGGGATCCCCAGAGACTGAGACAGCACATCCCCTTGCTGAAGGCCAGGAAAACATCTCAAGGACACCGATCCTTCGTCCCAGACCTGAGCCATGCCAGGAGCTAAAAAATGAAGAGACGTCTTATGAGTTTGAGGGAAACCGCATTGTTGACATAACATTGGTCTTGGAAATGTTTAATGATGCAGCCAAATGCCACTTTGACCAGGCCAAGCACTGTAATTTTCCAGTGTGGGAATACTCAGGACAGAGGAAATGGGGGTTTGGATGGCAGAAGAGACTACTGTGTACGGTATGTAATTTTCAGACAAATTATTATAAATTATACACTGAAATTCCTACCTTTAACAAACCAGGCCCTAATCCTGCCAGTATCAACTGGAACTTTCAGTTAGCCCTGCAGAACACCTCCATGGGGAATCGACGCAGTCGGGAAATGGTAGCTGCCTTGGACATTCCACCTCCTAACCGCAGTTCCATGCAAAGGGCCAGCAACCAGGTCAACACAGCCACTCTAGCCCTGAATAAAAAAGACATGGGTGAGAAGAGACAACTGGTTAAGGCCATCAACCAGGTCAAAGGTCAAGAACATCCAGAGGAACTGGACATTGCCATAGATGGACGCTACAACTCCATAACCTTCGGTAGCAGCAAAAAGCCAGGCTACAATGCATCACAAGCTTACGCCATTGCATGCGAGACCAACACCAACAAACAGTATATTATTGGCTCAGCAATGCAGAACAAACTTTGCTGGACTGGAACATGGCTTCGAGGTAATGGTTATGATGTTCATTGTCCGGGGGGTCATGAAGACTGCACAGCTAATATTGAAATGTTCTCACCTCTTTCAGAGTACGAGATGGCTAAATCCATAGGCGAAGATCTGGCAGCAGACGGGTTCAAGGTGAAGCACGCCACAACAGACGGTGATGCCCGGTCAGCCCAGGGATTCCAAGATGCCATGCGAATTTTTCATCCAGACTGGCAAGTCACTCGACTGGCCGACCCAACCCATGTCAGCAGAGCCCAGTTCCGGCAGTGTCGCAGTGCCCACTTCAGCCCCGAGATGTTTCCCTGCAAAACAAGAATGAGGTTAGACCAGATGAGAAAAGTTTTTGCACAAGATGTAAAGGCCCGGTGCAGCTTAGTCTATAAGAAACTCATGGATACCTACACTGGAGACATCAACATCATCTGTAGTAAACTTCCTCTTGTCGTAGAAAGTACCATCCTCTGCTACTCAGGAGACTGTTCAAAATGTCGAAGGAATTCAGTGGTGTGTGAAGGTGGAGACAGACACAACTGGTGGAATCAGTCTTATATCCTCGCCCCGAACAAACTGACATCCCTGCACCTGAATGAAAATGACAAGCACTTGTTAAAAGTCATTCTTGAGATGCGACTTAGCCAAAGTGCCATTGAGGAAATGAAACTCAACACGTCAACTCAGAAATGTGAGGGTCTTAACAGAGCAGTCAGCGAAGTATTGCCTAAGCACACCAACTATTCAAGAAATGCTGAAGGAATCCTCTCAGCTGAGATTTTAAGACAAAACAACAGTCCGGGACTAGCAACATCAATGAAAGCAGCAGAGATTACATTGCCACTGTCCGGCCACACACATCAGTACCTAAAAAGCATTGACCAGGAATATGCCTATCGCAGAGAATACAGAAAGAGAAAAGCAGTTAAAAGGCGAGAAATGCAGAGAAAAGCTACGCTAATGAAACAACATGCGGCGGCTAGAAAAGGAAAGACCAAACCCGGGTGCACCTACAACAAAGGGCAACTTGATCCCAAACCCACCAGCCTACAGTCCAAGGGAGGCAATCCAGAGGATCACACCTACTACCAGACATGAGTTGCCAAGACAAAGACAAAACGGCCCTTCTCAGGGCCAACCAAATTATTCGAAAAGATACCTACTATACAAAGTCGTATAAGAAACGTGTAAAATTAACACCAGGCCACAACCCAAAACTTCCACATAAATACATAAGACACATCATACACATACGCACACATGTACGTACATACATACATACATACATACATACATCCATACATACTTACTTACTGATCAATGTTTTTGTCAAAAACTACAAACTATACCCCCCCCCCCCCACCTTCCTTGAAATGACAAACCCATCAACCCCCATTTCTATTTTAGTGAAAAGTACATATTTTTACACAACATAATATAATTTCCACTCACCTGAAATTATAAACTCCAATACACAACCTCTGCCTGCATGTGCAATTATGAGTCGGGCAAAGCCTGAATCCCTCTTCCACGTGTTTTCCTGCAAAATAAATCCATGCACATGTTATTGTAAATATTGGCCCAATCACCACCTTCTTATTGCGCCTTATTTTGGGTGGGGGAAATCAATGGATAGCTTGTCTGTCATTTCCAATAAAAACCTCGTCTTTCATCTATGACTTCAAAGGGACCCCTTATTAAGAATACACATGCAAATACACATTACAAAACAGTTTTTCTATTTTTAAAAAGGAACTATCTTCGTGGTCAATGGATGCACTAAGGTGACCTCTTTCACCGACATACCAATTCCCCTGAAATATTGCATTCTGGGATGCATAATTTAATTTTTTTTTCAATCACTCAAAAAATTTTAGGTAGCTAAACACAGTTTCGTATAAAATCCAGGGGGTTTTTCCCAGAGAGAAGCATGCTGGGTAGGGATTTTCCTGCTATTTATAGGAGTCTAGATGAAAACTGCATCTTTTTTGTTTTTATTCGCATAAAGTAGAGTCTTATCTTAATATTTAAAGAAAAAAATGTGCATTCATTTTTAGAAAAAAAAAAATTGTGAGACTTTTTGATAGGGGGAGATAACTCCCAAAACATCTAGTTTTCACATGTGCAGAATTGCATGAGTCAATTAGCAGGTAATGTAGCTCTTTCAAAAGGTGGAAAATGTACCCTGAAAGCACACTAAAAGAAAATCTTAGGACTTGTTCTGTGAAATGCATGCAACTTATTTTGTCTGATTTTTTCTGTTTTTGTTGAGCAGGGGGGTTAAAAATGCATAGGTGCACTGAAAATGGATGTGTAAACAACCCAATATCCCCCTTATTTCAGGTGTCAAATACCCCCTAGTAGTAATTGATGAATGTGTTATAGTTGGATATTTACAAAATTCACAATTTTATCTTTCCATTGATATGCAGAAGTCTATGTAACAAGCCTCCATTTTATTTTTTTATAGGGGCCAGTTTTGCGTGTCCCTCACCAAGTAACGTCCTGATAACGTCGTACATAAAACTGTGTTTTGCACCCTTAAGGAGTAGCATTTGATGACATTTCCCACATTAATTTGCCTGTAAGTTCATAGAAAATTGCTTTATTTCTTTTAAATTATGTAGTAAACCATACAATATAATCTCAGGTTGACACTGTGTAAGGCATAATGCCTATTAGATACATGTTCCATAGAATTTATACATATGATAAGGATTCAGGGGCTAAAGTTGTTATTTTACATTATGACGCAACAGCATTGTGACATCAAAGTGTGACGTCATGTCAAAAATGGAAGCTTCGCAAGGTCATGACCTTCAATTTAATTGATCGCAAATGAGAATATGTATCTTATGTATAGATATACATGTGACATAGACCTATTGAGTATCTCGTTAGGGTGACACCATCCAGATGTTTTAGGCAATCTTCTGATTTAAGACAGTGACTATTTCCAATTAGACCCCACCCCCACCCCCCTTGTTTATACAGAAACTAGCAATATCTGTAAAAATTGTTTGGCAGCTTTTCAAAAAATTTATAATGTAACATTTTATTGATATTCAAATACTGTATATTTCATACTTTGTGTTTTTTAAATTGAAGAAAAATAAAATTATTGTGTGAGCTGATTCGGTTAGGTTTGAATTTCTCTTCGAAGTCCTGTTTTATGCGTCGACTAATGTCGTAGACATGTAATACTAAATTTACAATAACTTGCCCATTTCTGGACCAAATTCAACAATTTATGCACCAAAATGTTTGGAATTCTGTCCTCTTTGCACCTAAATACAAGAAAGTGAATTGCAAAAAAAAATTATTTCCTTTAAGGTAGCTAAACACAGTTTCGTATAAAATCCAGGGGGTTTTTCCCAGAGAGAAGCATGCTGGGTAGGGATTTTCCTGCTATTTATAGGAGTCTAGATGAAAACTGCATCTTTTTTGTTTTTATTCGCATAAAGTAGAGTCTTATCTTAATATTTAAAGAAAAAAATGTGCATTCATTTTTAGAAAAAAAAAATTGTGAGACTTTTTGATAGGGGGAGATAACTCCCAAAACATCTAGTTTTCACATGTGCAGAATTGCATGAGTCAATTAGCAGGTAATGTAGCTCTTTCAAAAGGTGGAAAATGTACCCTGAAAGCACACTAAAAGAAAATCTTAGGACTTGTTCTGTGAAATGCATGCAACTTATTTTGTCTGATTTTTTCTGTTTTTGTTGAGCAGGGGGGTTAAAAATGCATAGGTGCACTGAAAATGGATGTGTAAACAACCCAATATCCCCCTTATTTCAGGTGTCAAATACCCCCTAGTAGTAATTGATGAATGTGTTATAGTTGGATATTTACAAAATTCACAATTTTATCTTTCCATTGATATGCAGAAGTCTATGTAACAAGCCTCCATTTTATTTTTTTATAGGGGCCAGTTTTGCGTGTCCCTCACCAAGTAACGTCCTGATAACGTCGTACATAAAACTGTGTTTTGCACCCTTAATTTTTAAAAAAATTAATTTTAAAATGCTTAAATATTTTTTAAAAATTTTTATGAAACTATTTCAAAATGTATAACTCACCTCCTGTCAAAATTTCATTGTCATATCTTTAAAAATAAAGTCAGGGGAATCCCTCAAACACCCCATCATAAGGACCCGGACCACAATTAGCTTACATATAGACTTATATAGTAAAAACATGTGTTTTATTTTCTTTGTAACTTTTTTAAAAATCTTCATTTCCAAAATATCTTTGACCACATGATAGAGCAATGTGTCAGATAAATATTCACATCCAGAAATAGGGGTGTTGAATGTGGAATTCCCTGGTTATTAATAAACTTCTGACGTCATGACCTCAGGATAGCTCTCGCTTGGCAAAAAAAGTGTAAACAAACCAAATGAATGCTCTTTTCAATTCATATTTCTAGGCATAATTTTTGCTTGAAATGCACCTTGCTGCATATCATTGTAAACTTTAGACACTCTACTTTTATTCTATACCCCAAAAGTATCTAAAACATGTGAGCTATTTTTATTTTTATCATTGAAAGGGAGGCATATGAATTTCCTACATGTGCTACGTTTTAGCCATTTGACCTTCACCCTTTAATTGTGGCCCGGATCCAATTGCAACCATTATACGAGTATATGTGTAGATGATATTTGGCCGGTGTGGAATTCAAAACTTCACTTCTTTGAAAATCAAAAAATATATATTTTTTATTTAGTTTTGATTGCATAACAAACTACAGGTTAAAACAACTTTTAATGCTAACTGGCTATTGTTTACAGGCTGTCTGTCATAGAAAGCTCATATAGAAAAAGTATGGTGTGCAAATGGGTAATTCTAAATTCATACTGATCCCTAATTTTAATCTTTCGATTTCCCAACTTTCCCCTGAGTGAATTTTTCTAAACTTTTTATATGTGAGTTACTAATAGCATATCTACAAATCTGCATTAAAATTTAAACTGTTGCAATTAGTTCTCATTTTTCAGTAGAATGACTAGACTAGCAATATTCTGTACTAAATTTTTTTCTGTTTGCAATCTGTAACTTATGTAAATTATCTCTGGATGCCTCAGAAATTTCTTGTATTCTTTCAGTAATAATCCATCCTACTTTTGATGAAAATAAGTATAGATCCTGGTTAACTTCATTTTTTTTCTGATAATATTATACATGTATCTATAGGTAATAATCATTTCCAATAACGATGTCTACAGTTGAATTTTCTGGAGTTTTGATGGAGTATCAGCAAATCGTAAATATTTCCATTGTTCTGCCTTTTCAGTGATGTTAGGTGGTAAGGGTCTTCTTTGTATTGACCTAGCTATTTGAGCACGACATTTGCGTCAATTATCATGCAGTGTCCATCCTTTAGTTTCATTCTTAAAGAGACTTTCGGTGTTTTCACTATCCGTGGCTTCTTTTCTCCAAATGTGTTAAGTGATATTTCTTCCCTTTTTTTTTCTCTGCAAACTTAATCTCAAAACTAATTCTTCTACAACATATGTTCTCTGGGATCCGAGTCCAACAGATCCTAACAGATTTAACTCTCCTACCTGTTAAATCAGATGCATCAATTCTTGCAGTCTGTATTAACACCATAACTACTTGAGGAGAGTAAACTGTTTTTGGAACATTGTTAACTGTTTCTGTGTCATATATTTCTGATGTTTCAGCACAATGTGAGAATTCTCTGCAGAGCGGCAACTTTTTATTGCAGAAACTTTGATGATGTTTCTTTGTCTGATGGCAGTGAACGCATGTTTTGTCTACTTCGCAGTCTTTGCTCAGATGACTTGCCTTAAGACAAATGTAACACCTTCTTTCTGATTTTCTCTCATCAATTGTCCTGAATTCTGTGCAATCATCACTTCAATGATTTTGTTCACAGTAAATACAGATAGGATGTTTTCTTCCATATTTGTTTCTGTTCTTTTCCAGGTGATGAAGATTTTCTAGCAGATTGTTCTTTATGACCACCTATGTTTTCCATATCTGTAGACTCTCTGGCTGCTATATAGTTATCAAGAAATATTCTCAGCTTTTGCACGGTCCACTTTTCTTTCTGTATTTCTAATTACAATCTGGCTTCTTTTGGTAACTTTGTTATTTTCATAGAAACAAAGGCATCTTGATTTCATGTTCTAAAGCTTCTTGGCTGCGCATATGCTTTTCTAATTCATCCAATAATCTACGGAGACTGGAAGTCCGGTATTATTGAGTGCAAGCTTGATATTTATAAGGTCCATGTAATGTTTGTTGATAATTACAGACTGCAAATCTCCAAATCTTTCCTTCAGTATGGAGAGAGCTTCATCATAATTTTCATGGGAGAGCATAAGGCCGGAAATAGCAGTTTGTGCCTTTCATTCCATTTTACTTTTCAAGTAGTTGAACTTCTCAATATTGAAAAGCCTTGAGTTTTTGTGCACTGAATCTTCAAAGGAGTCCCAGAATTCCTTCCACTTTAATCTGTCACCATTGAATGAAGGTAGCTCAAATTTTGATAGTTTAACTACTGGAGTTTCTCTCTTTTTTGCAAATCTTCTCTTTTCTGTGCAATTCCTGAATTTGGAGATTTTGGAAATGCGTAAGCTGTTCCTGTATTTTTGTCTGCAGATCTATCATGTGGTCTATTCGTGGATCATTTGTTGCTTCAGTTTTCATATATGGAATGTCCGCTTCTTCCAATCTTTTTTCCAGTAGTAGAAGTTTTTCCGAGTGCTCTGTAACTTCTAACTATCTTCCGTAATTTTTCTTAATTTCAGACTCATTGTCTTCTTTTGCGTCTGAGGCAATGGAAAGATCTTTCATCGAGTCTTCTGGTTTAGCACCAAAGTCCTTTAACCGTCTCAATGAAGATTGAATCTGCCTTAACTTGGTTGTTATATCCTCTTCTTCAGCTTCTGAAGAAAGAAATGTCTTAAGTTACTTTTAACCGTTTATTTTATCAGTAGATTCTTGTACCTTGTAAAAATTCCTTTTAAGTATGAGGTTGACATCTTCTTCTTTTCGTGATAATTTATTGAGTTCAGGTTTCAATTCCCGTGTTCCCGCACCAAATAATGTGGCAAATCACAATCACACGGAAATCTTCTTTAATAAATTACTATGACGATTTAAGGTAAATAACAAATCCACAAGGGTTAAAAATCACAATACCACATTGGCTAAGATAATCAGAATGTTTCTGATATGTACTCAGTCTTTCCTCAATCTAAACTAAATCTTTCTTAAATCTAAACTCAATTTTTCTTCAATCTAAACTCAATCTCTTTTAACATCACAAAAGCTCTCATATATAAATAGTATTAAAGAAACATCTAGAAATAGAAACTTCTGTAAAATTCTAGGTCATCACATTCTGACATATTCTACAGACTTCTTGATAATTCATTCTCGTATCATGCAGAACATTCTAGATTATACATGTACATCATCAAAATTCTAGAGAATTAAAAATTGCCACAGTTCGCAACAAATTCCATACTTTGGCAAGGGATGCATAAGGGGTCCTTGCTAAGCCTAGTTTTCTCCGTTTGTCATCCTCAGTTCCTCCCGTCTTGTCCTTTGTGGCATCAAGGTAGAGAAATGTTTCAACCTTTTTTTTCTTTATCATTTGCCCTGATCCTTCTTCTTTCTGTTTATTCTCATGATTTTTGTTTTGTCAACATTAATTTTTAGGCCTATGTATTCAGCGGCATCGTCAATCTCCTGGACTTTTCTTGTATGTTGTTGTGTTTGCTGGAAATAAGTGCAGGGTCGTCTGCATAATCTAGGTATTCTTAGGTAAATCTATCTTATTGTTGGTATTTCTCATTACAATGATGAAAAGGAACCCAGACATAACACAGAGAAGTTTGAAAGAAAAAAAATAGAAAATTGTATCAAGAATGGCATGTGGTTATTAATCTTATCATTATTGTTTTTTTGTAAAAAAAAAAAAAAAAAAAAAAATGTAACGAGAAGTTCTTGGCGTTGCGACACTGTGGCTGGGCCTGAGTGGTTAGCATTTTAACTTTTTAAGTACCTTGTCGCTATACATTGCTTCTGTGGTAGGACATCATTTTTAGCTCACCTCAACGAAGTTGGGGGAGCTTATGTAATACCCTCGGCGTCGGCGTCGGTGTCGGCGTTGGCGTCCCAGGTTAAGTTTTTTGGAGCAGTTTTCTTTTTAACTACTTCTATGTCCTATATGGATAAGACATGCATGGAGGATGGTTCTAGTGTGTTTCATTGCACCATTCAAAGTTTCAGATGCTGCAATTTCAGCAAAGGAATGACCAGGTTAATGTTTTTGGAGCAGGTTAACATTTTTGGTGCAGTTTTTGGTGTAGGTTTCATTTCCAAGTAACTATAAGCCCTATGTTGACCAAACTTGCATGGATGATACATCTAAGGATGCATACTATCGGGCTTGCTTCGGATGCTGAATCTGACCTACATTTTCCCGTTGAGTGAACAGGTTAAAGTTTTTGGTGCAGGTTTCATTTTCAAGTAACTATAAGACCTATGTTGACCAAACTTGCATGGATGATACATCTAAGGATGCATACTATTGGTCTTGCTTCGGATGCTGAATCTGACCTACTTTTTCGGTTGAGTGAACAGGTTAAAGTTTTTGGTGCATGTTTCATTTCCAAGTAACTATAAGACCTATGTTGACCAAACTTGCATGGATGATACATCTAAGGATGCATACTATCGGTCTTGCTTCAGATGCTGAATCTGACCTACTTTTCAGTTGAGTGAACAGGTTAAAGTTTTTGGTGCAGGTTTCATTTCCAAGTAACTATAAGCCCTATGTTGACCAAACTTGCATGGATGATACATCTAAGGATGCATACTATCGGGCTTGCTTCAGATGCTTAATCTGACCTACTTTTCCGGTTAAGTGAACAGGTTAAAGTTTTTGGTGCAGGTTTCATTTCCAAGTAACTATAAGCCCTATGTTGACCAAACTTGCATGGATGATACATCTAAGGATGCATACTACCAGGCTTGCTTCGGATGCTGAATCTGACCTACATTTTCCCGTTGAGTGAATAGGTTAAAGTTAATGCATGATTCATTTCCAAGTATCTATGATTCTTTAATGACCAAACTTGCGTGGATGATACATATAAGGATGCATACTATCGGGCTTGCTTCAGATGCTGAATCTGACCTACTTTTCCGGTTGAGTGAACAGGTTAAAGTTTTTGGTGCATGATTCATTTCCAAGCAACTATGACATCTTTAATGACCAAACTTGCATGGATAATACATATAAGGATGCATACTACCAGGCTTGCTTCAGATGCTGAATCTGACCTACTTTTTGTGGATGAGTAAAAATGTTAGTTTTTGATGCATGTTTCATTTCCAATTAACTATGAGCCCTATAATGAGCAAACTTGCATGGACGATAAATCTTAGGATGCAAACTAAT
>NW_026938142.1:0-11682 GCF_032062105.1 Saccostrea cuccullata
GTTTGTGTTATTTTATTTTATTATTAAATTTTAACTTTTTTATCAAATCAAAAAGTTTTGTGTTATTTATTGATAAAATTATTATTATAAAACATTGATTAATCATTATTTAATTTTTTACGTGTACCACGATTTGCACGCTGAACGGACACGCTGTCATTTTCACTTGTACATGACAAAAGTTGTTTTTACCTGATGTTATAAATTCAAAATTATATATTTTTCATTCACAGAATATCGAAGTAATATTGTACATATTTTATAATATACATTTTTTGTGAAATACTCAATTAATAAATATTAATCACTTTATTTATGAGAACTCATAAGTGTTAAAATTCACAACGTCAGTAGATAAGGGTCCCATAGCCCCGCATTCTGATTGGCTGAGAGGAATCATGTGATCAGTTTTTTTGGGTTGAGCCCTAACCCTAACCCTAACCCCTAGCCCTAACTAACCCTAACCTTAACTAACCCTAACCTTAACTAACCCTAACCCCCTAACCCTAAATAACCCTAACCCCCTAGCCCTAACTAACCCTAACTAACCCAAGCCCCCTGGCCCTAACTAACCCTAACCCCTAACCCTACCCCCTAACCCTAACCTAACCCTAACCCTAACCCTAACCCCTAGCCCCAAACCCTAGCCCCTTACCCCAAACCCAAACCCCCTAACCCTAACCCTACCCCCCCCTTAGCCCTCTAACCCTATCCCCTAACCTATCCCTAAATCGGAGTTTTTTACACTGTGTTTACATTGGTACGTTGGTATACGTTTTGTTTATGGAAAAGGTAAATGCGCCGTGTGCAAAACATTTCAAGAATGTGATTAGACGTCACGCTTCACTGTCTAGCCAGTCTAGCCACCCACCGGTTCAAACTGGATTTTTACTGAAAACAATAACAAATAACGCACAAGACAGATTATATCAAGAACACAGATTTTATTCAGAATGAAAATACAACAATTTACAGGCTGTCTTTTAATCTAAAATAAAGTCCAAATTATCATCATCATCATCATCATCATAGTCTCGTGTCATCCAAGGGATTCTATCTCCATGGAAAATAAGGAATTATTCCATGGAGATACTCTGTATAAGTACCTAGATGGGTTTTTTTAAGGTTTTTCCCTTTTTTTACAAATAAATGTTCAATCACGATTCTAACTGGGGGAAGTATATAGTTTCAATCCAAAAATCATCATCATCCTCACCTCTGATCCCCCATTTGTATCGTGATAACCCTTCATTCCCTCAAAAGAGCAGTGCTTCCTTATCACCACATAATTTTCGGGAAATTTCACTCTTTTTTCCAACCATACTTTTTGTTTAGTTTCTTCAACTTTTTCTTTAGATTGTTCAAATCATCCAAGCCCCACAGTTCTTTAAAGTACCTCCCAAGTCCATACTGTTTGATTAGATTCCTCTGAATGGGTTTTATGGAATTGCGGGCTTCTTCTAGGGTTTTCACCCGGGTCCCCTTTTGTCATATTCTCAATAAACCAGCGAACCTTGGTTCCATACCTCTGACTTGACCACTAAAACTTTTTTACTTGTGTTCACTTTCAAGTACTCACGCAGAGTGACCCAATGTCCAGCGCTGGTTTATATATATAGCATGGATTTATTTTAGGGCCGTGTGCAAAAAATACCTTATACCTACGTTTTCTTATATATATACCTGTTTGCATCACCTATAAAGTGCCGTGTGCAAAACATATACGATACACCTACGTTTTGTTTATGCTGACTATACAGGTAAATATTTGCGGATTAAGTTTTTTTAGGGCCGTGTGAAAAAAAAAAAAGCACCTATGCATTGTGACGTCATCCACTGTAAAAATACGGTTTTTCTCCAATTTTCTGCTCATTTTCCCCTCAGAGCCATCAGCTGATAGACATGGATTCTACTAGAAAAAAACAGGTACAGGCTCGACGAATATTGAAACGAAAAAGTCCCGAGAGAGAAATAGATTTACCACCTAAACCCATTTCTGAGTATTATCACATGAGACTAGCTGAAAAAAGGACCTCTCCAAAATTTAAAGCGCATGAAAATAGATATGTCGTTCATTTCGTGAATTTCCAGAAGAAGAAGAAAACACAGCTTTCCTTCGGGGATTATTCACAAACATGTTACAAGACTTCAAATCTAAAATGCAGTGTGATCCTAACGATTACCTCCGCCTGAACCTTCATCACGATTCTCTGGAATCAGACATTTCCTACAAGTTTATGCAATGTAAAGATTTAAAAAGACGTCATTTTAAAAGAAATACAAAGTGTGCAACAATCCAAAAAGGAGTTCAAAATCGGCGACGGCTCCACGGAATTCGATCTGTTACACATCGAGAATCCCCAGGGGGGGGTGGAAACAGAAACAAACATCTACAACTGGATAAAGAAACTTTCAAGAAAAATAAACGAGCCATCGTTCGGATCGTCAATCCCCATGATAAATTTTGTTTGGCTAAACCATCGTCGTCACTCATTACACAGTCAGAAACCCAACATCCAGACCCGGAATGGGAAAAACGATGGAAACTCATGAGGTCAGGAGATAAGAAATCCTTGGATCAGAAGAACGAAGCCATAGCCCTCATGGAACAAGCCGGATGTGATATCACTCAAGCTTGTGGAAATACAGATCCAAATTACAACAGGTATTAGCTCCCAATATCGTCTGAAAATATTTCAGTTCAAATCTACTTCCACTAAACTCTGTTTAAACCATTTCAAAGGGTGGGGGGGGGTGGAACTTGTTTGAACATTTTGTTAGACAACCGTCATTGCGATGCCATCATATCATGGGCCGGGGGAACGGGGAACCCCCACACGTGATCATTGCGACGTGGGGTACAGTCATGTCACAGACCATCCTCCAAATGTCCTCATCGCTTACCTTTTGTTTAGGACATCCCCCTAATTGTCCCGATGAAGGGATCAAGATTAAATGCCAGGAAGCCATGGAATGTTTAAGAACAGGACCTGCTACGAAGATCATTTAAAACCCCATGGTAAAAACCACCACTACTGTCTGCAATTTAATGGGGTTATGCGAGAAGTGTCAGTCCTGGGTACAACCCTGAGAACAGGACGGGACTAAATACAAATCCAGGACCGGAATGATCCCCCCAAAAAAACTGGGTCTAAAAGCTTAATGGCACTTTTATAAATGGATTTAACCTTGAGTGGTTAAATCGCATTATATCTGTCGTCATCTTCGCTTTTCAGGAATTTATGGAAGCGACGAACAATAGAGTGACCCAAAAAAAGTATTTTGTTAGAATCCATGAATAAATACAAAATAAAATGATCTTACCGCTTAAAATTGAATAAAAATTGTAGAAGAATTTCTAGTGAGTTAATTCTCCGGCGTCCTGAAAGAAAGTGACGACCCACGCTATCTCAAAAGAGATGCACCTTCAGTTTCCCGCGAAACGATTTTATTGGTTCTATCTTGCAGCATTCACATAACTTACCATATAAGAAGATGCTATTGAAATTAGTGGGTACATCGCAAGAGCGATAAATCCGCTTTCAAAGAAATACATTATCAATATACATAAAGTATTTTAAGTAAATTAAAATTCTTTTTTTTTTTAAATATGCCCAAAGCCCCTAAGTGGAAAATTAAGACGTTTTAGACAACATATTTTTATGTACCTCGTTTTATTGGCATGTGCATCCTATTGGTTTTTTTTTCTGTTTATATTGGACTTCAACTGCACAGCGTATTCCCCTCTCCTTGGTTAGTTCAATTTTTTTAGAAATTTTTTTTTTAAAAGGGTCCAACAATAATTGACATCGTCGAATTTTTATCCTGCCGAAAATTCTTCCTGTAAAGTGTAGGTCTATAAGATGTAGACTTAACGCTTTCCTTTTCTCAGTAATGCACAACAATTCACATTACTACATGTATAATTTTGCTTAAAAATAAACCGGGAATTAAACTAAGTTTCCTGTAATTAAAATATAATAATATTGCAAGTGGTTGAGTGTCACAAAAAATTTTCACCCCAAAAAAACCTTTGTAACCAAGGCCAGTGAGGTTACAATGGTTTTCGAGGGGTAAAATTTTCAATGTTAACTCAACCACTTGCAATATTTATTATATTATATAAATGTTTTATACAAAACATATAACAGTGAACCGTGCGCGCATAAATTCGGGAAGTGCTATTTTTTTGGAAATCACCCGTCGTCAAGCACTATTGACTGTTGCTACGCTGGAGGGCGTGGCTTCATTATTCAGTGGGTAATAGTGTTTTTAGCAAATGTTTCTCGACCAATCAGTTTCAACTTATTTAAAGAAAGTATAATATATATGAATGTTTATCTCTTCTTCAGTCTGTGATCGTAAACTGAAACTTCAAAAGATTAAGGTATTTTACCAGGCATTTGTGCAAGATACTAGGTGATTGTGTTTCATACCAGGGGTATAAAATACCTTTGAAATATCTTGAATTTCCAATAAAGGAAAATTGCATTTTGAGTTTTCTTGACAGATTAATTATTGAATTGTTTAACGTCCCATTCGAGAATTTTTCACTCATACAGAGACGTAAGTGTGCCGGTGAGAGGTTTCAAATTTAGACCTATACCCGGCACTCAGGGTATTGAGCAGGGGGGTCCTTTATCGTGCCAAGCCCCCGTAAAATTTTGGGGTCATATCCGAAAGACCCGTGACTTTCACTTCTAGTGCCGAGGCTTGACGAAGGAACAGTCAATCCCTATGTTTACTCTTTGGTTTGACGCGCCTCCTGAACGAAAAGAACCCGGGCCTCCCAATTAGAAAGCAAATGCTCTCCCCCTATGACCCGTAGCATTTTTCAAAAGAAAGACTGCTTTTCGCGATGTGTTTTGGGTCTTTTTGGTTGCTACTGTTTTTTAAATCTTAACCTAATTTCACTTTTGTACATTTACTACAGGGTATTCAATTTGACATCCAATTTAAATGTTAAAATTAATTTAAGACTATAATGACAATAGACAATAATGAAATTCATATTGTTGTCCTTTCGGTTTTCCAAATACAAAAATTTTACATTTACCTGCCCTTGATTGAACATTATGTATCTATGAGAGGAGGAGTTAACATCTTAAGGATGGATCTAAAAGTAAACTTGATGAATAGCAGTGACTTGCATTTAAAAATACAAATTACTGTTTTCTATCTTCCTATTTTTCTGTATGGTACAAGTACATTATTTACAAAGGTTTTAAACTTCTGAACCAATCCATGTAAGTAAAGAGTATTTTAAATCGATGGTTGACCATTTAACGTGTTCGAGCAAGGTGTTTTGTAAGCACAAAACATGCTACCAGTAAGTCAACTGACGGATTTAGTATTCACAAAATTACTTGAGGAAAATACACTTAATTATGTATTCAACTGGCGGGCCCCGGTTCAAAAAGAGAGAGCATATAAACCATAAGCCATTTTTTTGTTGTAAGGTATTGTTTCATTATGTATATAATTAGTAACATTAAGTTTCTTGAACATTCCAGAGTGGTCAACATGTTTGGTCATTTTATCTAGAACATTCTTAAATTTTGTGTATGTCCAGATTGTTCCAGTAATATCATGTTTTAACAATTTCTAGAATATTCTAGATTTATATTACTGTATAAATCCCTGTCAATTCGATGCATAATAATACTTTGTCGTAAAAGCACTCATTGAGATATAAATGGGATATATTTTCACTGGGACATTGTGTGCAGCAACGGACACTCTGATGTATGTATTTTTAGATTCTTGCTAAGTTTGTACTTTATGTTTGATATATTTTTATATATTACTGTAAATAAATTATTGTTAAGTTTAAATTGTGTTATTGATCTTTGCTGGCATTTCGGGTAATTCTTAACAAAATTTGGGGGGGCTGTCCGGATAAGAATTTCTTGCACTTTTGCAGTTTATTGTCAGAATTTTTTTAATTAATTTAAATTTAATTATAAGCCAGCAGAAATCAACATGGTGTTTTCGGTCACAGACTTTCTTAGTTCACCAAGTGTTCAGGTTTTTATATTTAAAAAAGGTAACTTGATGCATTAGGTTTACATTTTGGGTTAGATGAAAATCCTTCAAAAAAGCAAGACATTAGAATTAAGGTTGCAAACAAACTAGTAGAAGAAAACATCTGAAAAATACGATTTTCCAGAATATACAGTTAAATAGAGATCTTATAAAAATCAAAACATTTTCTTAGATTAGAGAAAATGCGATTTGAAAGAAAAAATTAGAAAGAGAAAGAAAGAACAGAAGTAACAAAATTTAATTAGACAAATTAGAAAGAAAAGAGGAGAAAGAGAGCGTGAAATGAACTTTGAATTAGAGAAATTGAAATTCAAACCAACCAGAACCGTCAGTTGTCAAAACTGAATTTGACGCAGCAAAAAATATCAGATTAGTTCCAAAATTTAAGAAAAATCTGTAGACAAATATTTTCCACAATTCGAAAAGGTAGCAGAGAATTTTAAAGGGCCCCAAAATGTTTGGTAACAATGTTACAAAGTGTACTGGTTGGCAAAGCAGCTGAGGTATACTCTGCACTAGGGGTTGAAAGTTCAGACTATGAGAAGGTCAAAGCAGCAATATTAAAAGCATATGAATTAGTACCTAAGCGTATAGACAAAATTCAGAAAGTATAGAAAGTTTGATAATCAAACATTTGTTGAATTTTCACGAGAGAAAGAAGATTTATTCGATCACTGGTTTAGATCTAAAAATTTGATAAAATTTTGCTAATTTGCGAAGTATCCTGGTAGAAGAGTTTAAGGAATGTGTTCCTCAAGATTTGAAAACACATTTAGAAGATAAGAATGGGGAAAACTCTTGAAGAGGCAGCAGTCATATCTGATATTTATGCTCTATCTCATAAAAAAATTTTTGATAAAAATCTTCAACTAGCAGTAATTTACCAATTCAGACACATATAAAAAGAGTGGTTCAGGGTCTCAGTCTTTCACAAGTTCCCAGTCTCCATCCCAAGGGGGTTTTTGTCCTTCAGCTGTTAAGGATCGTTGGAATAGGGTCGTTTCCTACTTGTTTTAGAAAAAAAGGGTATCTGATCAGTGAATGCTTTAAACTTAAGAAAAAAAATGATTTTGATAAAACTCAACCACATGCTTGTGCGGCAGTTAGAGGTGATAGAGAAACCTTAGTTTGATTTGTTCTGACACTCCTGATGTCCAGGGTTCACAGTCCAGTTCTATTGATTCTATGGAGGATTATAAGCCCTTTATGTCTCGGGATTTTTTTCACTGGTACTTAGGAAAAAAAACCTGCCAGATTTTGAGAATATGGTCTCACAGACGTTATTGTTAGAGGGCGTGCTTCCTTTGTCTGAGCAGACTTCTACTGGTGGGTCAGTTTTATTACAGGGTGTGGAGCTAGGCGCATTGATGTTCCCCTGCATAGAATTAGTTTGAAGTCAGATTTAGTTACTGGACCTGTTATCGAGGTGTTGACCTACTCTTCCCGTTCCAGGCATTTCTTTGTTGTTAGGCAACGATCTGGTGGGGGAAAAAATTTCCAGATCCAATTTTTAAGTACCCGATTTTGTTAATGATGAAGATGATGCTTTATCCGCCTTTCTGTTACTAAGCATGGGCCAAAAAGCGAGAAATGGAGGCAGACCATACTCAAGCCTTTGACGGGCAATTCCTCTGTTATATTGATTTGAATGACACTTTCTTATCTGACCTTAATGGCACTCAAACAAACATGGAACCACACAGTATCAAAAGCAAGAGAAGAAAGAACTGTTACCAAAATTTGGTGGTGAGGAGTAGTTGCATCCACTAGTTAGCAAAGGCAAGGACATCCTCACCAGAAAAGTTTACTCTGAACAACATAAAGACCCAGATATCATTCAACTTAGTAAGAGGGCACTTCCACCAAAAAGGCTAAAATTGGAGAATGCTTCAAAGAAAGATGGCATCCTTATGCGAAAATGGCACCACCTGATGCTTCTCCAGATGAAGTGTGGCGTGTTGTTCACCAGATAGTGGTCCCAGCTGCTTATCGTCGAGATGTCCTGAGTTTAGCTCACGATACACCTATGGCTGGTCATTTAGGTATCAATAAGACTTATAATAGGATTTTGAGTCATTTTTATTGGCCTAAGCTAAGAAAGGTTTTCGAAGTTTTGCAAGTCATGCCACGTCTGTCAGATGGTAGGTAAACCAAATCAGAAGATACCATCTGCTCCTCTCCAAACCCCTTCCAGCTTTTGAAGAACCGTTTAGTCAGTATTAGTGGATTGTGTAGGACCTTTGCCTAGGACCAGATCTGGAAACCAGTATTTACTTACCATTAGGTACATCCACTCGATTTCCTGAAGCCATACCTCTAAGGAATATAAAGGCAAAGAGATAGTTAAGGCCCTAACCAAGTTTTTCAGTTTTTTAGGAGCACCCAAGGCAATTCAGTCGGATCAAGGCTCAAATTTTATGTGGGGTTGTTCCAGCAAGTCATGCATGAGTTGGGTATAAGGCAATAAGATCAACTGCTTATCATCCTGAGTCCCAGGGAGCGCTAGAACGTTTTCATCAAACCCTAAAAACAATGCTGAAGACCTATTGTTACCAATATGAAAAAGATGGGACGAAGGGGTTATTTGTGCTATTTGCTGCCCGGAAACAGTCCCGGAGTTCTTGGGTTCAGTCCTTTTGAATTGGTGTTGGACATACAGTTAGAGGTCCTTTGAAATTGTTGAAGGAAAAGTGGCTGACTGAGACTAGTGATCTTAATCTTTTAGATTATGTGTCTGATTTCAAAGAAAAACTTTACAATGCTTGTAAATTAGCACAAGAAAATTTGAAGAATTCTCAGATGAAAATGAAAATGTGGTATGACAAAGATGCCAGAAATAGGGTGTTTAAGCCAGGTGATAAGGTTCTTGTATTTTTACCTATTCCTGGTCATCCTTTACAGGCCAGATTTTATGGCCCTTATGAAATTGAAAGCAAATCATGAGAAATTGTATTAAGACACCAGGTCATAAAAAAGAAACGGGTTTGTCACATTAACATGTTAAAAGAGTATTTTTAAAGGTGTGACCAAAATTCTGTAAAACCAGTTTCCACTTTAGCCAATGCTAAGACTGTTAAAATTATATTGAAAGTATACGAGTGTAGAAATGAATGAGAAAGATTGTAATCAGAGTGTTCGTTTGAAAAACTAGAAATTTTGGCTGATTTTGATGCCAAACTTGGACATTTGAACATTCACCAAAAAGAACAAGTTAAAAAATTGATGAATGAGTATCATCAAATTTTTGGATGTTCCAAAGAAAACTAATGCAGCTTGTCATGATGTTATAGTTGGCGACGCTCTGCCTATCAAACAACATCCGTACCGTCTAAATCCAATAAAATTGCAGTACCTAAGAAGGGAAGTGCAGTACATGTTGGACAATGACATTGTTGAACCTAGTAAAAGTGATTGGAGCTCACCGTGTATTCTTGTACCAAAACAGGAGGTTCTTACCATTATGTACAGCTTTAAAAAGGGGAATTCTGTCACCAAAACTGATTCATATCCAATACCTAGAATCATATTATTGACAACATTGGAAACGGAAATTTGTCAGTAAATTTACCTGTTGAAAAGGTATGGGAAGTACCGTTAACAGAAAAGCAAAAGAAATATCTGCTTTTGCTACACCAGATGGATTTACCAGATAAAGTAATGCCTTTTGGCATAAAAAACCGGCACATTCCAAAGGGTGATTCACTCCCTTCTTCAAGACCTTGAGGGATGCGAGGCCTACATTGATGATGTCGTCATATATAGCAACACATGGGACGAACATCTCCGAATCATGCGTGCTTTATTTGACATTTTAGCTAAAGCAAACTTAACTGTGAATCTTGAGAAGGCGAATTTTGTCATGCTTATGTAGAGTATTTAGGTCATAAAGTAGGTAAGGTTATGTTACACCCATAATGGCTAAAGTGGAAGCTATTGCAAAGTTCCCGATTCCTACAAACAAGAAAGAATTAATAGGTTTTTTGGGGATGGCTGGGTTTTACAGAAAATTTTTCCAAATTTTTCCCCTATTTGTCCACTTACAAATCTTTTACAAAAAGGGTTAACTTTGAATGGACAAAGGACTGTGAAAAATCCTTTCATAAAATCAAATTTCCTATGAGCAACCCCGTTTTGTCATCTCCAGATTTTTCTAAGCAATTTAAGTTAACTGTTGATGCTAGTGATGTTGGAATCGGGGGAGCTTTGTTTCAAAAAATAGTGATAATGTAGATAGAGTTGTTTTTTTTTTTAAAGAAACTTTCAAAAAGTCAACGAAATTATTCTACTATTGAAAAAGAATGCCTTGCTTTGTTGTTAGCTTTACAGCATTTTGATGTTTATTTGAATGTTCTTTGCATCCAATTCTTGTGTATACTGATACAACCCCCTGAAATTTTTTTAAAAATTTCAAAAAAGAATCAAAGACTGACTAGATGGAGTTTGTTGTTACAAAATACAACATAACAATTAAGCATATCAAAGGCAAAGACAATGTTATTGCAGACGCCTTGTCAAGAGTATCGTAAACATACTAGATTTTGTATTAATGTACATGTTTTACAATTTAAGTTTTTCATTGACATTCAAACTTTTACGGGGGGGGGTGTTGTGAGATGTGTATTGTTTCATTATGTATATAATTAGTAACATTAAGTTTCTTGAACATTCCAGAGTGGTCAACATGTTTGGTCATTTTATCTAGAACATTCTTAAATTTTGTGTAGCCAATTTTCCAGTAATATCATGTTTTAACAATTTCTAGAATATTCTAGATTTATATTACTGTATAAATACCCTGTCAATTGATGCATAATAATACTTTGTCGTATAAGCACTCATTGAGATATAAATGGGATATATTTTCACTGGGACATTGTGTGCAGCAACGGACACTCTGATGTATGTATTTTTAGATTCTTGCTAAGTTTGTACTTTATGTTTGATATATTTATTATATATTACTGTAAATAAATTATTGTTAAGTTTAAATTGTGTTATTGATCTTTGCTGGCATTTCGGGTAATTCTGACCCATAACAGTCTATAAATCTCATTTTAACACAGCATTACCAATGCAAATATACAACTTTTTTAAAAGGATAACAATAGACAAACATGCGCTGACTATGTATAAAGTCTGTAAAAAGTGGGTGACCTCATTATCGAATGAAAATGAAGAAATTGTTATGACCCCGCCTTAAAAACAGATGAGTTCATCGTTAATACACACTTTTATTTATTGTAATTAAGTAAGAATGTAGAAAAAAGTTTTATATATTCTGCAATTAAAAGAAAAATGTCAGTTTTGAAAGTTTATTTTGACACATTTTCGCATATCTTTAAATGCAGTCATCTTTTATAGATAACGAAAACATACAAACCAAATACCCAGGAACGAACCGACCTTAAATTAAAATGTCTATTTTAAAGACACATGAATGGGATAAGATAATTTAAAGGAAAAAAAAATTTAATAATATAACTTTGATTTCATTTTTTTTTTTCAGTAGGAAGAATCAATCCAAATATCACCCCTGTTTATATATGGAGGTAGCCCAAAAATATTTATGGCTCAGCAATGGGGGGCACTACAAGCCAAACTGTACTATTTTGCAAAATGTGGCTATAATTATTCCAT
>NW_026938143.1:0-11790 GCF_032062105.1 Saccostrea cuccullata
TCAAATATCAAGGCCTAAGGATCAGGGGTTCATGTATGGTAGGGGCACTACTGATTATTGCTGAATATTACTGATTAGTTGACATACTTTTTTGTTCCCCTACCCTGCGTATGGGTATTAAGTAAACAAACTAAGCAACTGCTAAGTGTATTGTTATGATGATCAATGGTGCCTCTTTCAAAATTGTGAATGCCATAGCATCTGGCTTAAATCATGAATCAAATTCAATCACTGGAAAGTTGTTGCATAATGCTCAGGTGACCTATAAGGCCCATGGGCCTCTTGTACTTCTTTCTGAGCACCGAAGACATTATTTATTGAACAGCCCTCTTAATGTGTCGAAACATCTATCTTTTCTAGTTAGTGGTATATATTTAAGAGGAGCATCAAATGTTGATACTTATACATTATAAGACCATTTGGGTATATAACTTGAAATTTTTTCATGTGAAATTTAGAGAGGTGCTCGTTACTGGAAACTTAATACATCTCTTCTAGAGAATGAAGCAATTTGTAAAAAATAATAATAATAATAAAATAAAATCTTTATAAATGAAAAAACAATAAGTAAATGGGAGCTTATCAAGTGTCAAAAACTTTCGTATAAATTACTTGAAGAAATTTGCTAAATTAAGGAAGGTGTGTATTAATTTATTATAATTTAACTACAAATAAAACAATAAGAATCCAAACACTTCTCTGAAATATATATTCATTATAAACGATTGCTCGAGAAGGAGATGTTTTTGAATATTATTCACAAAATAATTTGGATGGAATATTACTTTTGCTTGAAGTTTAATTTCGGACCTATTTTCATTGGGATGATAAAAATACTTAATAATAAACGATTAAAGTTATAATTAAAATAGAAAAAAATAATTGATGGATTTCAAACCATGTACAATGCAAAGAGGAATCCGTCAAGGATGTCCGATATCTGTTCTATTGTTAATTTTTTTTCTAGAAATATTACATTGTAGCTATTCAAATAAGAAACTACAATGATATCAAACGACTTTCATTTCAGAGAAACGTGCCGATGATTTCAAGATAGTGTAATATACATGTACCGATGATCGCACAAATACTTTAAAAGTCTTTCAAAAAACGTATTGAAAATACCTTTAATTTCAGAATTTTCAAAAGTAGCTGGACCGAACATTAATTTAAAAAAAAAAAAAACCCGGAATTTCTGTTAACTGCATGGTTCCCTGATAAATGAGCAAGCCAATGAGACCAATACTAATGGAGTTAAAATCGGGGACTCTTGTGTAAAATCTGTGGGTTTTTATTTAGGACATGATAAGGTTGAATGTTATGAAAAAAATTGGACAAGTAAACTTAAAAAAAATACTAAGTGTCTGGAGAAGACGATCCGCGAAACTTAAAAATACAATCTTCTGAAAATGTAGCATTAAAAACACATAAGCTCTCACTAAGGTATTATATAATGTTTTCATATAATCAAAATGTCGACTTTCAGTGAAAACATCAATTTTCGTGGGGGTTAACTTTTGTTGTTTTTCAAGGCATAGAGAGACCCACGAAATGTAAAATATAATGTACGCATTACTACTCATTGCTCAACATTCTTCAACAACGAAATCAAATCCCCATAATCCAGTGTTTTTACCTCTTACCTCGAAAATTTGTCCCCACGAAAATATATGATTTTACAGTAGATAACTTTACATGAAAAAAAAAAGATAGGATTAGAAAAATACTCCTATTGGTTATGTTGAGAACGTTGGAATCGGAATCGTTGATGTTAAAAGTAAATTTCATTCTGCAAGACATCCTCGATTAGCAGAATAGCTCTCAATAATATATTACAACATACAGTATTTCAGTATTTGATATCATCAAAACAAGCGAGTGTAACTTTATCGAATCTGAGTTTTTCAAAATGTTAAATCTGCCGAAATGTTAACAGAATTTAACAGGTGTAAAATGCTAAGAAATGCCTATAACTTAAAAGGGCGTGAGGTTTTAAGTGAATTTTTATGAAAATAATGATTTATTTAAATTTAATTCCAAACCCCTGTTTTATAAAATTGGACACAAAGTGATATTTTGTACATTAAAGATATACTAGTATTTGACGAATCAGGGAAAATATACGATAACAATTATTTCTTGAACAAATTGAAAAGAAAGAATAATATATTATGTGAATATTATATGGTAAAAAAGCTTTTAAAGATTATAAACAAAACTTTAACTGTTCTTATGCCAAATACCTGAAAGAGAAACCAAATGTATATTTTTTAATTTAAAAACCATATTGTATAAAATCAATACGAGAGCTAGATAAGAAGCAATTTTTATTGATATGAAATTTTAAAAAACCTTTGTTTAGAAACAGATGGACAAGAATATTTAATATCCAGGATGCTTGTAAATATGGAAAAAATATTTATAAAAACAATACATGTATCTCTAATATGTACAAGAAGAGAAAATCAAAATATCAATTTAATTATAAATATTATATTGAAGATAATATGAAATATTTACTATTTGATTGTATAATTATAAATCCCATATGGGGAAAAAGTGATTTTTTTTAAATTTGATATTATTTTAGAATTAATTGAACCAGCATTTTATACTGAAAAAAGTAGAAAAACTTTGCAATTTAATAATTTGATGACATTTATTAGCTTCACTATGTATGAAATTTTCCGAGAAAAATCTCCGACATAGAATTAAATCTATGCTTTATATTCAAAATGATGGACTTAGAAAAATGGTCAGATTTTAAGTAATTTTTATCATGCTTTAGCTGATGTTAGTGATTTAAGATTATTATCTGATATGGTGTTAACATTGATATTGTGATATGTTTGTGACCTATTATTATTTTAATAAAAGAAAAAAAAACTCATAAAAGATTAAAAAAAAAATAAAATATCGGAACAAAAGAAATTCCTTTGTTAGATTGATTAATACAAAGGGCTAACGGCAGGTATGACAATCAAGGGGGGGGGGGGGGGGCTTCCTCCTCTCCGAGCCATGAAACTTAGATAAGCTCAATTGTGATATCAATCTCACTTTTCTACTATCAATTTCTTTGATAAAAGTGAGACTGTGATCAAAATGAGCTTGTCTAAATTTTATGGTCCCGGAGCCTGATTCCACCTCTGGATTATTAGGGGGTCTTGTGCCCTGTTCACAGATTTATATTTTTTGGTAGGTTTTCATGAAATCTATCACTGTTTGGTATCTTCACATTTCTCATTTGATCTCAAGTGTTATTAAGAGCCAGTCCGCGAGAAAACCATGCAAAATTCAAAAAATCGTCCAAATGGAAGGTTGCAACTTGGGAGTTTTTAGTGGCTTAAAATTTTCTACATAAAGGTAGAAGTCAGAATATTCACAAAAAAATGTTGAACCCTGCACCTATTTTTAGTAACAGCTCATTTGCATATTTGTCGAAAATCACACAAAATTCAATAGAAAATGTATACAAATTGATCAAGTCAAAAAGTTACCTTTTGTAATCAGTTTATTTTCAAATTTTGTTTTATTTTCAAAGTCATGGTCCAATTAACACAATTAATGAGGAAAAACTGAATTCAAATGAATATTTTATTTTTTACACATCTATTTATAGATCCTAAATAAATGAGTATGATTTTTTAGCCATTTTTAGATGCTCGTTTCTCTCAAGACCAAGGTTGAAATTAAATTAAATTAATTGTTACTTTAAGAATGATCTAAGGTCTACTTTGTATTAAAATATTGAGCTTGGGAAATAATATCTACATGTTTTAAATTAACTTTGAAATACCATATTTTGCTACAATTTCTCATATTTTAAATAACAGTCTTTTACCATATTTTTGGATTATTTCTGTGATATTTAAATACTATTTTTAAATGAAAAATATAAGATTCTTAATCTAATATATTTTTTAAAAGAGGAATAACTAATTTGGATACTTCATATAACTTTCTTTTGCTTATTTTAGCCCCTTGTTACCAATTTGCTGAAGTTAAATTGTTATCTCCCCTTGCTGGAACTCTTTTGTATTATTGAGTAAAAAGTGACAGGTATGTCAATATGGAAAGAAGAAAGTCATGTATGATTATTTTTTCTTTACCTTAGGGAGTTTTGTGGAGCATTATTGCACTATGAAAGAGGGAAAACTTATTTTAAGATATTTGAATGTAAGAAAGAAACAACTTAGCTTGAATAAACAAAACAGGCCCATAGGAAGCAATTTCAGTGTAGGGGAGGGGGGACAACCTACAATGCTACATTATCAACTACCAAGAATTCCATAGAAAGTAAAAAAAATTGAAAGATCATTTTATTCACTCAAACCATTTCAGGTACATGAGGACAATGAAGATTATTATTTTTCTTTATTTTTCCTACTATCTGATTGGCTCAAACTGGATCACATGATCAAGTATAAAAAGTGTTACGGACTGGATGTTTCTATTTTAAAAATTTATAGACCTGCTGTTTCTAAAATTAGAAACGTTCTCTGTGAAGCAACAATAGTGCTGACGTCACAATAGTCTTTATAGACTGGATGTTTCTAAAAACAGATACTGCAGCTGGTTTTCATAACTGTGACGTCATAATGCAATGACATAACAATGCCTTGTATGAGAAGGTATTGAGTATTAGAAAGAAGGATTTTAAGATATTTCTTATTAACTGATAAAAAATAATAAAACAATTGTAGCCTTTTGGGATTGTTACTGACATATTTTACAAAGTGACGGATACACACCAATACTTACATTTTGGTTCCTGCCATCCGCATCATACCAAAACAGCCATTCCTTATAACCTTGCCAGACGTATATGCGCCATTGTCAGTGAAAAGGATACAAGGGACATTCGTTTTACATGAACTTAAAACGTATCTTTTTAAACAGAAATATCCAGTCCAGCTTATAGATGATGGAATACTTAAAGCAAAGGAACATGAAAGATCAGAATTACTTTTAGCCAAAGGACGTGAAGTTAACGAGAATATTATTCCCTTCGTGCACACGCATAATCCCCGGAACCAGAACATCAACCCCATTGTTCACCAACTGAACACAATTCTTAGAGAGGACGAAACTACAAAGACGATTTATAAGGACGTAAAATTTATCTCAAGTAAACGCCAACCCAAGAACCTGAAAAGACTCCTGTGTAACTCCAATTTTGAGGAACCTCTTCAGTGAAAAAATGTGGAAATCCTCGGTGCGGAACATGCGCTTTTCTTAACTGAAGGATCTTATTATAACTTCAACGGCAGACAATTTACAGTGAACGCCAAAATGTCGTGTGATACACAAAATGTTTTATATGTGATAACCTGTCCAGGATGTAGTGAGTATTATATAGGTGAGACCAGAAGACCCCCAATGTACCCGGGTTCGTACCCAAAGCAACAGATTAACACTCCGGAGTATAGACAAATACCATTAAGTGAACATTTAGACGTGTGCGGGACAAAAGAAATTTACGATATTTCCGTTTTATAAAGTAGCAGGAGGAAATGATATAAGTAGACGTCAGAAAGAAAAACATTTTATTTGTGCGTTAAAACCAAAGCTTAACAATCTGATGTAATGTATATCAATTAGATTTAATAATGTATGCATATGTATATCTGCATTTTATTAAGAACTTGAAAATTTCCCGTACTTTTACCTGTGCGCAAAGAGCTGTTAACTATGACGTCATAGTACATTTGACTTCATAATAACGACGTCATACACTCCGACAATTATTGTGTAACGTTACTATGTTACTACAGATGTTTATTTTGTAAAGCTTCTGAAGATAGAATGAAAGGCCTAAAGCTTTACTGAAGTTTTTCGTGTTTTTCTTTTTTATTTTAAGTATTTAATTCCGACCACTGAGACTATTTATTGGATTATATATATATATATATATATATATATATATATATATATATATATATATATATATATATATATATATATATATATATATATATATATATATATGCTAGGTTAATAGTTTAATACATATTCTCAATATATACCTCATAGCATTAATTAAAAAACTGAGGAAAAAGAAATCAAAATATAAAATTAAATTATAACATGCTAGTATTCTATTGCTCAGGACATGAAGAAAAAATTTATAAAGAAATAAAAGTTGATGCTCACTTCAAGTGATACATGTAGGATTACATGACTGTATACTCCCTCTCTGATGTAAATTTATATGCACAAGTTCAGCAAATTGTAGGTATCAATAAGCAGGTCCAACAAATAAACAAAGCCCCCCTGTTCTTAATATAATACTAAAATGATCTGTCATTTTGTTTACTTACACAAAAAAATGTTTCTGGCACCTGCATCGTGTTTGTAACCGACAAACAGACAAAGAAAGGGTAGAACTACAGATTTGTCACAGTATATAACAGAAAAGCTAGGCACTGCCACTTTCCATCTGATCCCTCTCTTAAGTCTTTTCTTCTCTCTCCCGAGTCTCCTCCTCCCCTTCTTTTTTCTTCTCTGTCCGTTTTTCCTCCCCCTCCCCTGTCCTTGGCATACCTTAGCTATTCTTTGATTGTGTTCTGAATGTCTTTTTACAATCTCCAGCAGCACTAAAATTGTAGTATTTGGTACTTAATACATTTGTTACCTTTCTCAGTAAAGAGTAAACATACGATTAATTTTACAAGTATATCACTATATGTTTAAGTTGTTAACTAAGGAATAACCGTCTTTTTTGTTTCATGGTGTGATTAAGTGATTAGCCTGCATGATGAAGACATTTATGCATAACATTTCTACGCTTGATCATCATCATCATCACAACGATTTTGATTCAATGTTACATAAAATACATGTATAGAAAGTTGTTACACTGAACAAATTTTAATTGAAAGAACCCAATTTATGTTTAGTACTGAATAAATTTAGTTTTAACTTCAACAAGTTCAACATTTTCAAAATGTTTGATCATGTGCTCTACGTTAAGTGTATGTATAAGTATATTAAGTGGTAGACTTCGGAAATGTATTTTACTAGTCACACATTTCAATCTTAATAAGGGGCAAATTATTCATTGTTTTAACTGTATCAAAACACATTTGTTATTTTATAATTTAATTTATTTTTCTTGTATAAAAACAAAACATTTAATCACTGAAAATTTATTTTGTTTTGATAAATTATAAGAAATTTAAAAAGCCTTGTAAATTCATTTTAGCTAGCTTGTACTTTCAAGTAGGATTGGTTGTAGATTTCTTTTTGATTGTAGAGACGATCAGATTTGTTAATAAACAGATTTGTATCAATGAAATGTTTATACACATTGGCCCAATGTTGGTCCAATATATCGGGCCAACATTTGGGCCAAGGAGCAAAATGACACTGGGCCAACGTCATTTACCAACATCGGCTCAATGTTCCTATTGACATTAGTCAAACAATGTCGCATTTATTGGGCCAATGTTGGCGCAACGTTGGGCAAATATCTGTAGAAATAACACTCTACACTGGGCCAACGTTGGCCCAACATATCGGGCCAACATTGGACCGATGAGCAAACTTAAATTGGGTCAATGTCATCTGCTAACATTGGCCCGATGTAACCGATTACATTGGCCTAACGTTGGCCCAATGTTAGCATGCCATCTGGGTACAGTGTTGACCCAACAGCACCTGGCCTCTGCACTTGCCCGTGTCTGCTTTGCGCAGATTTGTACATGATATTGTTTTAAAAACTAAACGTTAATTCAACTGTGCCGAGGAAAACATATTATAAATGCTTACAAAGTGGATGCAGATATGCAAGGTATCAGTCTCATTACGGTATGATTACACTCGCTCGTGTCAGAATAAAAATGGCGCGGATATTACAAGTAGCCCGGTTGTTGTCTACCCATGATGCTCAGTCAGATTCATGGTATATTGGGCCAACGTTGGGCCGATGCAAATCCCCAAACAAATATTTTCTCTCATGATAATAATTTTATGATATAATGCGAACAGTTAGCCCAACATTAGCGCACCATTATACATAACCAGCTCATCCATATTCCATGTTCGGCCATTGTTGGCCCAATAAAGATAACCCAATATAGATAATACAACCATAATGTAAGATTGGGCCAACCATGTTTGCTTTCTGGTTTATTACAAATAAATATAAGCATAAACAAAATTCAAAAAATAGAATAAAACACTCTTTGGTGCTGTGATCACTTAAGTGCAAAGTTAAAATATTGAAAATATCATATCTAAACAAGAGCAGTCGTCCAATCATAAGCATGGACATAGAAAGTCCTCTTAATTATTTCAGAATGTGCCAACGTTGTCCCAACGCAAAGCTCAGCAGCTAATTATAAGGTTGACACCATCAATTAATTGGCAGTATAATAATTGGGCCTATATAAATATCCCATCTTTTAAACACCTAAACATATTTGTGATTACTTTACCGCCAACATACTACTACCAACTTGATAGGACACGTTCTTTAAGGGTGTATTAGAAAAAATGGGCCAACGTTGAACCAACATAATACTACCAACTTGATAAGACATTTTCTTTAAGGGTGACTTAGAAACATCGGGCCAACGTTGGGCCAACATACTACTTGAACTTGATAAGGCACTTTCTGAAAGGGGGTATTACTAACAATTGGCCAACGTTGGGCCCAACATATTACTACCGACTTGATAAGACACATTCTTTAAGGGTGTTTTACAAACATCGCGCCAACATTGAGCCAACATCTACTACCAACTTGTAAATACACTTTTCTTTAAGGGTGTATTATAAACATTGGTCCAAACTTGACCAACACCAGGATCCTTCCTTCCTTGGGAACTAAAGTGAATGGAAGTTGCTTACGTTGGACCAACGTTTGGCCAACATAGGAAATCTGTCATTGTCAAGAAGCTTGACTTGGTGACATTGGTCCAACGTTGGCCCAACGTTGTTCCCCCAACGCCAACCATATAACCTTTTACAAATATTGGCCCAACATAGTTATGCTTTCTGGGTATCTACTAATCCCATGCTCACATTTACATGCAAATGATAAACAATCATAAAAATTGAGGTTTTCCCCACTCCATTGTACAAGTCCATTTGTTGACAGCTTTCCCCATGCTGTACCTGTCAGTGAACAGGTGAAAATTGAATTTCTCGTGACTATTCCTCGGTGCAAAAACAATCAACTCAAGAGGTGTGCTCACGTATTGTCACGGTTTACAACGTATACAACTTCGAAACATATGCTACTCAATACACGTTCTATGATCAATGCACATGAGAATTAATATATAGGTAAATTTAAAAAAAACGTGCAACTGGAGTCTTTTTTTAATAAATGCATTAACTTTGAATTTCTAGTGACAAATAAATGAGCAACTACTAATATAACCAGTTACATGGAAAATTTACGAATATCGAGTTCAAAAACTGGAGTTTTATATTTACTTGTGAAGACTTTGCGAGCGGTATTTCAAAGTACTATTTAACAAGGAAAACTGACTTTGTTAATGTGAGCATAGGAAATCTTAATTATAGTACCTATTATTCGTATTTTTCACAAATACGTTTCAAAAAATTGTTAGTTGGCTTTCCTGCAGTCATTTGAAATTGCATCCCAAATTTCCTTGATCCACGTGTTTATAGTAAAAATAAACATGTAGTAGATCATCATGCTTTTCGGCTCATTCACTGGATTGGACCATTGTTTGCTTGAGCACCTTTGTGCGCAATGACAACAATATCCATATAAGGTAGTTTCCTCGACCTGTTTAAATTCGTAATAGTATGATTATATATAATTATTACTTAATTAAGAAAATGTTTTAGTCACATAAAGACATACATGTGTAAGTGTACTTACATAATGTTGCATTCCTTTGTAATTGATCTGATGCAATCAAGGCTGACATAAATCAATTCCACCTTAAATCCACCAGTGGCTAATGGAACCTTGCAACGAACTACAATTTAGTTGTATAATATATTATTATATTTTTTATTTCATAACCAAATGAATATTAACAAAACAAATAATAAGCGAACCATTAGCTTAGGACATGTAGGATGTGCATTTCACACATATTGCAGGTGTAATAACAATATTAGACTTTGGTTCACGTTAAATCATGGCTGACGCAAATTACTCCCGGAATCTTCCCTTCTGGATTGGGGCATTTTGATAAGAGACTGGAGCTGAATTTTTTTATGAGATGAATAACAACATGTAAATATCCTGTATTGAACAGATTTATTAAAATTTAGGGCGTGCTGATTTTTCTATATACTGTCAAGTGTGGGGAGTGCTTAGGCCCTGGATTAGATTTTCAAGCACCTGCTCGACTTCGAGCGAAACAAAATTTGCGTGCCTTGCTGGATGGCTATGTATTTTTTGGTACCAAAATCTTTCATAAGAATGGTTTTACAAGATCTGAAAAGTTTGTTTTGAATTAGTTACATATACTCAAACTTGCGCATTTTTTGTAAGAATATATAGCAGAAATTAATACTGTTGTGACACCTGCAAATATACTTATAAAACAAGAATAAAATGATGTATGGACACTAAGAACATAAATATGAAAAGGAAATAATACTTACAGTTTTGAGCAGAAGTTGATAATCCAACCTTAATCCGTGTGTATATAGCTTGAAAAACACATTAAATATGAACAGCAAGAAGACGCGCACTTCTTGTCCATCAGTTGAATTCAAATTTTGACCTAGATAAGCTGTAAACAGCTATACACTGCCCAGGGTTATCCTGACACTGAAACTGAACAACTTAGCAAGAAGCACTCCTTATCTGACACATTGAAGATTTTGGGGAGTGAATCTTAAGTAATGCAAAGTGACCGGAGTTAATTGTTAGTCTAAAAAAGTTAACCGTTTTAAAATGTGTGTATTCAATTTTTTTTTACACTTTGTGAAAATAAAGATTATAGAAATATCCTAATTCACTTTACGCTTTTTTCTTTACACACGTAACAATTGTGACGATGATGAAATGTCCTTCAAAATATTACTCGTCACTACATATTTTCGTTTTCACTTTTTATTCAAGGAATTCCTAAGGTTACATTTAATCGCTAAGCTATCAAAACTAAGACTCTATCTGATACTCAACTCACATCTCATCTCTTTCCCCTAAACTCCGCCCACATTTATAAAGATATCCAATGAAACTCAAATGTAACATCAAAGGAAAGAATGGTTGACATAAATTTCTACAGAATTCTCTGGACAGGAAATGCTCAAGCTTTTATCTCTACTCTAAACATATAACTCACAATACTGTCATTGATACTGTGGGACGGAGGGGGAAGAGATGTCAAATTTGATAAATACAACACAGTTGCTGAAACATCAAAGTACAAGTAAAATACACAAAATCACTCCTTAACATTACCCTCGGCTCAATTTAAAATGTTTCCACTTCATTTTCTGTATTGAATTAATTGCTACAATGATGAAAAAAAAATGTAAAAAATAAAAACAAGAACAACATTGTTCCATACACAATGAAACCGAAGGGTACCAAAATTCAGTATCATTGAAATTAATTCACATAAACAAATCATAATAACGACCAGCATTAAAGATCTGTGTAAGTAAAATTAATTATAAAACAATGTAATTCTTCCATTATTTTACTACTGCACAGGTGATACATGTACACATATTCATGAATTAACAAAAAGGAAAAAAAAATGTAGTCCACTTCGAAATTGTAATTGATTATAAAACTGGGAATTAACTTATTTCTTTGAAAAGTGAATCATGACCCGGGTTTTT
>NW_026938144.1:0-11519 GCF_032062105.1 Saccostrea cuccullata
GATATGGGATTTCAATTCGAGTTGATCCAGAAAGAGTTTTAAATTCATGTTGCATGAGACAGACTTAAAGACCTGGGCACAGATGCATTGTCGTTTCTGTTTTATTTTTTAAAAGTTATATCCATTTTTCTTGAAAACAAACTTCAACTTAAATTAACTGAACTATCAATTAAAGCCATTAATTTGTTTACTGTGTACTAAGCAAAAACCGCCCTACCCCTGGGGGTCATGATTTGAACAAATTTGAATCTACACTACTTGAGCATGCTTCCATATAAATATGATGAATTATGGCTTTGTCATTCTTGAGAAGATTTTTAAAGAATTTTCCTATATATTTCTATGTAAAACTTTGGTCGGCCATTTTGGCCCCGCTCTACCCCCGGGGGTCATGTTTTGAACAAACTTGAATCTACACTACCTGAACATGCTTCCATATAAATATGATGAATTATGGCTTTGTCATTCTTGAGAAGAAGATTTTTAAAGAATTTTCCTATATATTTCTATGTAAAACTTTGGTCGGCCATTTTGGCCCCGCTCTACCCCCGGGGGTCATGTTTTGAACAAACTTGAATCTACACTACCTGAGCATGCTCCCATATAAATATGATGAATTATGGCTTTGTCATTCTTGAGAAGAAGATTTTCAAAGAATTTTCCTTGATCCCAAAATTAAATCTACACTACCTGAGGATGTTTCCCCATAAGTTTCATCTTTCCTGGCACAGTGGTTCTTGAGAAGAAGATTTTTAAAATATGCCACTTAATTTTCATTAATTCCGAATTATCTCCCCTTGAATGAGGGCGTGGCCCTTCATTTGAAGAAACTTGAATCCCCTTTACCCAAGGATACTTTGTGGCAAGTTTGGTTGAAATTGGCCCAGCGATTCTTGAGAAGAAGTCGAAAATGTGAAAAGTTTACAGACAGAGAGACGGACAGACAGACAGACGCCGGACAAAATGTGATCAGAAAAGCTCACTTGAGCCATCGCCTCAGGTGAGCTAAAAAGTTATACACAATAAACTTTCTCACTCTTCATAAATATTGAGGATAAAGTTTACTTTGTGTGTTTGCCTTAAATGTGTCCATGCGCTACCCCTATTAGAAATCAGTATACTTTAACCAAAATTGATCACATATATAACAAGAGGCCCATGGGCCACATCGCTCACCTGAGAACTGTGGCTAGGAAAAAGTAGAAATTGGTTAATTATTGAAAAGTTTAAATCCAAAAGTAGTCCCATAAACAATCAGGGATTTGCTATTCTTGAGAAGTTGATTTTTAAAGAATTTTCCTATATACATGTATGTCTATGTAAAACTTTGGTCGGTCATTGTGGCCCCGCCCTACCCCCAGGGGTCATGATTTGAACAAACTTGAATCTACACTACCTGAGAATGCTTCCACATAAATCTGATCAATTATGGCTCTGTTATTCTTGAAAAGAAGATTTTTAAAGAATTTTCCTATATATGTCTATGTAAAACTTTGGTCGCCCATTGTGGCCCCGCCCTACCCCCGGGGGTCATGATTTGAACAAACTTGAATCTACACTACCTGATGATGCTTCCATATAAATATGATCAATTATGGCTGTGTAATTCTTGAGAAGAAGATTTTTAAAGAATTTTCCTATATATGTCTATGTAAAACTTTGGTCGGCCATTGTGGCCCCGCCCTACCCCCGGGGTCATGATTTGAACAAACTTTAATCTACACTACCTAAGGATGCTTCCATATAAATATGATCAATTATGGCTTTGCTATTCTTAAGAAGAAGATTTTTAAAGAATTTTCCTATATATTTCTATGTAAAATTTTGGTCGCCCATTGTGGCCCCGAACTACCCCCGGGGGTCATGATTTGAACAAACTTGAATCTACACTACCTGAGGATGCTTCCATATAAATATGATCAATTATGGCTTTGTTATTCTTGAGAAGAAGATTTTTAAAGAATTTTCCTATATATTTCTATGTAAAACTTTGGTCGCCCATTGTGGCCCCGCCCTACCCCCAGGGGTTTTGAACAAACTTGAATCTACCCTACCTGAGGATGCTTCCATATAAATATGATCAATTATGGCTTTGCTACTCTTGAGAAGAAGATATTTAAAGAATTTTCCTATATATTTGTATGTAAAATTTTGGTCGGCCATTGTGGCCCCGCCCTACCCCCGGGGTCATGATTTGAACAAACTTCAATCTACACTACCTGAGGATGTTTCCCTATAAGTTTCATCTTTCCTGGCCCAGTGGTTCTTGAGAAGAAGATTTTTAAAAAATACCACGAAATTTTCATTAATTCCGAATTATCTCCCCTTGAATGACGGCGTGGCCCTTCATTTAAAGAAACTTGAATCCCCTTTACCCAAGGATACTTTGTGGCAAGTTTGGTTGAAATTGGCCCAGTGGTTCTTGAGAAGAAGTCGAAAATGTGAAAAGTTTACAGACAGACAGAGAGACGGACAGACAGACAGACAGACGCCGGACAAAGTATGATCAGAAAAGCTCACTTGAGCCTTCGGCTCAGGTGAGCTAACAAGACTCCCATGGGCCACATCGCTCACCTGAGAATCTTTTGTCATATTGTTCTTTACCCCCTTGTAATACATATTGTGGCCCTGCCCTACCCCCTGGGGTCATGATTTGAACAATTTAGAATTTACACTACCTCAGGGTGCTTCCACATGAGTTTCAGCTTTTCTGGCCCAGTGGTTCTTGAAAAGAAGATTTTCGAAGATTTTTCCTATATATTTCTATGTAAATTTTGATTCACCATTGTGGCCCTGCCCTACCCCCGGGGGTCATGATTTGAACAATTTAGAATCTACACTACCCCAGGGTGCTTTCACATTAGTTTCAACTTTTCTGGCCCAGTGGTTCTTGAGAAGAAGATTTTCAAAGATTTTTCCTAAATATTTCTATGTTAAACTTTGATTCACCAATGTGGCCCCGCCCAACCCCCGGGGGTCATGATTTGAACAATTTAGAATCTACATTACACCAGAGTGCTTCCACATCAGTTTCAGCTTTTCTGGCCCAGTGGTTATTAAAAAGAAGATTTTCGAAGATTTTTCCTATGTATTTCTATGTAAAACTTTGATTCCCCCCGGGGGTCATGATTTGAACAATTTAGAATCTACACAACCCCAGGGTGCTTCCACTTCAGTTTCAGCTTTTCTGGCCCAGTGGTTCTTGAAAAGAAGATTTTCGAAGATTTTTCCTATATATTTCTATGTAAATTTTGATTCACCATTGTGGCCCTGCCCTACCCCCGGGGGTCATGATTTGAACAATTTAGAATCTACACTACCCCAGGGTGCTTCCACATCAGTTTCAGCTTTTCTGGCCCAGTGGTTCTTGAAAAGAAGATTTTCAGATTTTTCCTATATATTTCTATGTAAAACATTGAGGCCCCATTGTGGCCCCGCCCTACCCCCGGGGGTCATGATTTGAACAATTTAGAATCTACACTACCCTAGGGTGCTTTCACATTAGTTTCAGCTTTTCTGGCCCAGTGGTTCTTGAGAAGAAGATTTTCAAAGATTTTTCCTAAATATTTCTATGTAAAACTTTGATTCACCATTGTGGCCCCGCCCAACCCCCAGGGGTCATGATTTGAACAATTTAGAATCTACATTACCCCAGGGTGCTTCCACATGAGTTTCAGCTTTTCTGGCCCAGTGGTTCTTGAAAAGAAGATTTTCGAAGATTTTTCCTATATATTTCTATGTAAATTTTGATTCACCATTGTGGCCCCGCCCTACCCCCGGGGGTCATGATTTGAACAATTTAGAATCTACACTAACCCAGGGTGCTTCCACATGAGTTTCAGCTTTTCTGGCCCAGTGGTTCTTGAAAAGAAGATTTTCGAAGATTTTTCCTATATATTTCTATGTAAATTTTGATTCACCATTGTGGCCCTGCCCTACCCCCGGGGGTCATGATTTGAACAATTTAGAATCTACACTACCCCAGGGTGCTTCCACATGAGTTTCAGCTTTTCTGGCCCAGTGGTTCTTGAAAAGAAGATTTTCAAAGATTTTTCCTATATATATCTTTGTAAAACATTGAGGCCCCATTGTGGCCCCGCCCTACCCCCGGGGGTCATGATTTGAACAATTTAGAATCTACACTACCCTAGGGTGCTTTCACATTAGTTTCAGCTTTTCTGGCCCAGTGGTTCTTGAAAAGAAGATTTTCAAAGATTTTTCCTAAATATTTCTATGTAAAACTTTGATTCACCATTGTGGCCCCGCCCAACCCCCGGGGGTCATGATTTGAACAATTTAGAATCTACATTACACCAGAGTGCTTCCACATCAGTTTCAGCTTTTCTGGCCCAGTGGTTCTTAAAAAGAAGATTTTCGAAGATTTTTCCTATGTATTTCTATGTAAAACTTTGATTCCCCATTGTGGCCCCGCCCTACCCCCCGGGGGTCATGATTTGAACAATTTAGAATCTACACAACCCCAGGGTGCTTCCACATCAGTTTCAGCTTTTCTGGCCCAGTGGTTCTTGAAAAGAAGATTTTCGAAGATTTTTCCTATATATTTCTATGTAAATTTTGATTCACCATTGTGGCCCTGCCCTACCCCCGGGGGTCATGATTTGAACAATTTAGAATCTACACTACCCCAGGGTGCTTCCACATCAGTTTCAGCTTTTCTGGCCCAGTGGTTCTTGAAAAGAAGATTTTCAGATTTTTCCTATATATTTCTATGTAAAACATTGAGGCCCCATTGTGGCCCCGCCCAACCCCCGGGGGTCATGATTTGAACAATTTAGAATCTACACTACCCTAGGGTGCTTTCACATTAGTTTTAGCTTTTCTGGCCCAGTGGTTCTTGAGAAGAAGATTTTCGAAGATTTTTCCTATATATTTCTATGTAAATTTTGATTCACCATTGTGGCCCTGCCCTACCCCCGGGGGTCATGATTTGAACAATTTAGAATCTACACTACCCCAGGGTGCTTCCACATGAGTTTCAGCTTTTCTGGCGCAGTGGTTCTTGAAAAGAAGATTTTCAAAGATTTTTCCTATATATTTCTATGTAAAACTTTGATTCACCAATGTGGCCCCGCCATACCCCAGGGGTCATGATTTGAACAATTCAGAATCTACACAACCCCAGGGTGCTTCCACATCAGTTTCAGCTTTTCTGGCCCAGTGGTTCTTGAAAAGAAGATTTTCGAAGATTTTTCCTATATATTTCTATGTAAATTTTGATTCACCATTGTGGCCCTGCCCTACCCCCGGGGGTCATGATTTGAACAATTTAGAATCTACACTACCCCAGGGTGCTTCCACATCAGTTTCAGCTTTTCTGGCCCAGTGGTTCTTGAAAAGAAGATTTTCAAAGATTTTTCCTATATATTTCTATGTAAAACATTGATGCCCCATTGTGGCCCTGCCCTACCCCCGGGGGTCATGATTTGAACAATTTAGAATCTTCAATACCCCAGGGTGCTTACACATTAGTTTCAGCTTTTCTGGCCCAGTGGTTCTTGAGAAGAAGATTTTCGAAGATTTTTCCTAAATATTTCTATGTAAAACTTTGATTCACCATTGTGGCCCCGCCCAACCCCCGGGAGTCATGATTTGAACAATTTAGAATCTACATTACACCAGAGTGCTTCCACATCAGTTTCAGCTTTTCTGGCCCAGTGGTTCTTAAAAAGAAGATTTTCGAAGATTTTTCCTATGTATTTCTTTGTAAAATTTTGATTCCCCATTGTGGCCCCGCCCAACCCCCGGGGGTCATGATTTGAACAATTTAGAATCTACACTACACCAGAGTGCTTCCACATCAGTTTCAGCTTTTCTGGCCCAGTGGTTCTTAAAAAGAAGATTTTCGAAGATTTTTCCTATATATTTCTATGTAAATTTTGATTCACCATTGTGCCCTGCCCTACCCCCGGGGGTCATGATTTGAACAATTTAGAATCTACACTACCCCAGGGTGCTTCCACATCAGTTTCAGCTTTTCTTACCCAGTGGTTCTTGCAAAGAAGATTTTCAAAGATTTTTCCTATATATTTCTATGTAAAACATTGAGGCCCCATTGTGGCCCTGCCCTACCCCCGGGGGTCATGATTTGAACAATTTAGAATCTACACTACCCTAGGGTGCTTTCACATTAGTTTCAGCTTTTTTGGCCCAGTGGTTCTTGAAAAGAAGATTTTCCTAAATATTTCTATGTAAAACTTTGATTCCCCATTGTGGCCCCGCCCTACCCCCGGGGGTCATGATTTGAACAATTTAGAATCTACATTACCCCCAGGGTGCTTCCACATCAGTTTCAGCTTTTCTGGCCCAGTGGTTCTTGAAAAGAAGATTTTCGAAGATTTTTCCTATATATTTCTATGTAAATTTTGATTCACCATTGTGGCCCTGCCCTACCCCCGGGGGTCATGATTTGAACAATTTAGAATCTACACTACCCCAGGGTGCTTTCACATTAGTTTCAGCTTTTCTGGCCCAGTGGTTCTTGAGAAGAAGATTTTCAAAGATTTTTCCTAAATATTTCTATGTAAAACTTTGATTCACCATTGTGGCCCCGCCCAACCCCCGGGGGTCATGATTTGAACAATTTAGAATCTACACAACCCCAGGGTGCTTCCACATCAGTTTCAGCTTTTCTGGCCCAGTGGTTCTTGAAAAGAAGATTTTCGAAGATTTTTCCTATATATTTCTATGTAAATTTTGATTCACCATTGTGGCCCTGCCCTACCCCCGGGGGTCATGATTTGAACAATTTAGAATCTACACTACCCCAGGGTGCTTCCACATCAGTTTCAGCTTTTCTGGCCCAGTGGTTCTTGAAAAGAAGATTTTCAAAGATTTTCCTATATATTTCTATGTAAAACATTGAGGCCCCATTGTGGCCCCGCCCTACCCCCCGGGGGTCATGATTTGAACAATTTAGAATCTTCAATACCCCAGGGTGCTTACACATTAGTTTCAGCTTTTCTGGCCCAGTGGTTCTTGAAAAGAAGATTTTCAAAGATTTTTCCTAAATATTTCTATGTAAAACTTTGATTCACCATTGTGGCCCCGCCCAACCCCCGGGGGTCATGATTTGAACAATTTAGAATCTACATTACACCAGAGTGCTTCCACATCAGTTTCAGCTTTTCTGGCCCAGTGGTTCTTAAAAAGAAGATTTTCGAAGATTTTTCCTATGTATTTCTATGTAAAACTTTGATTCACCATTGTGGCCCTGCCCTACCCCCCGGGGGTCATGATTTGAACAATTTAGAATCTACACAACCCCAGGGTGCTTCCACATCAGTTTCAGCTTTTCTGGCCCAGTGGTTCTTGAAAAGAAGATTTTCGAAGATTTTTCCTATATATTTCTATGTAAATTTTGATTCACCATTGTGGCCCTGCCCTACCCCCGGGGGTCATGATTTGAACAATTTAGAATCTACACTACCCCAGGGTGCTTCCACATGAGTTTCAGCTTTTCTGGCCCAGTGGTTCTTGAAAAGAAGATTTTCAGATTTTTCCTATATATTTCTATGTAAAACATTGAGGGCCCATTGTGGCCCCGCCCAACCCCCGGGGGTCATGATTTGAACAATTTAGAATCTACAATACCCTAGGGTGCTTTCACATTAGTTTTAGCTTTTCTGGCCCAGTGGTTCTTGAGAAGAAGATTTTCGAAGATTTTTCCTATATATTTCTATGTAAATTTTGATTCACCATTGTGGCCCTGCCCTACCCCCGGGGGTCATGATTTGAACAATTTAGAATCTACACTACCCCAGGGTGCTTTCACATTAGTTTCAGCTTTTCTGGCCCAGTGGTTCTTGAGAAGAAGATTTTCAAAGATTTTTCCTATATATTTCTATGTAAAACTTTGATTTTTGGCCCCGCCCTACCCCCGGGGGTCATGATTTGAACAATTTAGAATCTACACAACCCCAGGGTGCTTCCACATCAGTTTCAGCTTTTCTGGCCCAGTGGTTCTTGAAAAGAAGATTTTCAAAGATTTTTCCTATATATTTCTATGTAAAACTTTGATTCCCCATTGTGGCCCCGCCCTATCCCCGGGGGTCTTGATTTGAACAATTTAGAATTTACACTATCCCAGGGTGCCTCCATATAAGTTTCAGGTTTACTGGCCTTGTGGTTCTTGAGAAGAAGATTTTTTAATGACCCCACCCTATTTTTGTCTTTTCTTGATTATCTCTTGATTGTAAGGAAACTTGGCCCTTCATTTTAAGAATTTGAATTTTCCTTCACCCAAGGATGCTTTGTACCAAGTTTGGTCAAAATTGGCCCAGTGGTTCTTGAGAAGAAGTCGAAAATGTGAAAAGTTTACAGACGGACAGACAGACAGACGGACGGATCAGAAAAGCTCACTTGAGCCGTCGGCTCAGGTGAGCTAAAAAGTTCACATGAGAACGGTTTACCAGCTAGCGTTCGTTGGATCTTTTGCCATGCTAAGTATATCTAATCCAGCAGCAGTAAAACACTGCAGTAGATCACAGCTGGAACTACCTGCAACTAAAATTTAAATAATATATTTAATATAATTTTATAGGTATAAAGGTAACAGGATTGGAAAGCAGGCACTGTCTATATCACAGGCACCTGAAGTATGGATACCCCCCCCCCCCCCCCCCCCCCCCTCTTTCTTATCAAAAAACAATGTAAGAGTATTCCCCATTTTCAAAAGTGAGTTATCTCCCCTCAAAATCGGAACTCTTCAACACTAGCATAACTTCCGCGGACTACATGTTACGATAATCCAACAAAATAGTGATCAACTTACACGCTGTATTTAAAAATTTTAAAAGAAGGAAACGGTTTGCATTTTTTTAGATAATAAATTATTTTATAAAGGGTCTGTTAGCCCCCACCCTCCTTTCTAGAAAGCTATACGAATTAGCCAGGCACGTAGCATCGTCTTTAAAAGGGGGGGGTAGCCAAAGAAATATTTTTTTTGTTACCTGGAAAAGTTGGCAAGCAAAGAAAAACCTTGCCCAAAGTTGAAAAAGCTAATACTTATTTCAATACCAGTTCCTTGGCATACAATACTACATTTCCCTTATATAACTTTACCGTAGTATAACCTGAGTGTGTGTGTGGGGGGGGGGGTGGGGGGGGTTGACAACCGGTCTATCAATGAACATTTTCAATAGAAAAAGTAATATTGGGAAAAAATGGGGGTTGGGCTAAACCCCTTGACCCTGCACCCCCCCCCCTCCGTGCGTACAGGTACAGAGAATACGTAAATGGGTTGAACAGTTGAAAATGAACCAAAGTTGTGAAAATTAATATTATTATTAGAATTTTTAATTGTGAATTCAATAAAATTACGGTACATATATTTTTTCACAGATGTACATGTATGTCAGTTACACGGAGTCTCTGTCTCTCTCTCTCTCTCTCTCTCTCTCTCTCTCTCTCTCTCTCTCTCTCTCTCTCTCTGATATTGTTTATTTACACACTTTGCAAAAAAGAATAACTTATAAAAATAAATACATGTACTTACACTGACAGGATTTAAAAAAAATAAATAACACTTGAGAAAAGATTGTTTTCAGTTAATTAACGAGAAATACGCTAGGAAATTATTGTATCAATTTCGTGTTTCTGCTCTCAATTCTCTGATCTAAAACAAAATGTGTATTTTACTCGGGAATATACATGTACATATGCTTAGATCCTACACTAAAACTTTGATTAAATGCAGTTCAGACTTTATACGACATATGTAACACGAATTTAGGTCGATGCTATTTTAATTAGTCTTTCTTCGTTACATGAGCACATGAGATTAAATTATTCATTTAGAATTCCATTCAAAGTTTTAATACTAAATAGTGAATCAATTATTTTACAAATAGAAAATTCTAGAAACACGGTTAATTCAAATGAAATAGGCTTTTAATTGTCACCAAATGTGTTCTTGTAAGTAAAAGTTCTATGTTATGACATACAATCGAGCAAAAACGCAGTTTCTTGGTATCGGTAGCGGAAGACGAACTACTGCTGTATATGCAGCAATTTCAGAGGTAAAACTGTAGATGGACATGTCATCAGTCTTCAAAAAATTCCTAGAGATACAATGAAAATATGGCTGCACAGGCTAGATTAATTCGTCAAAACTTTATAACTAAAAATTTGTTCCGCACATTTTGTAAATAATGATGATCCGTCTGCAGAACATCCACTACCGAAAATGAGCTTTTGATTATTTTTTTATATATATAAAAAAGGCCTATTTGAATATGTATCAGCATTTTAATAGTAATTTGTTTCTTTTTTTTTGTAAGGGGGGGGGGGGTCACACAGCACCTTATTATAGTACTACACAGATTAATACAAATCCAGAAAGAGACTATGAGTGGGCAATTTAAAAAAAAATACGAATCAGTTAAGATTTCTTTTTATTCACAAACACAATAACATTTTTCCATGTGACAGAGGCATACACCATGAACATGTTTACATTGAGAACGTCCGCGGAAGTGACTTTATTTATAGCGCATGCGTATTAAACACAGTAAAAGAGTTCTCTTCAGGGGAAATAACTCACCTTTTGAAAATGGGGAATATAATACCTCTAAAATATAAAATTACCCCGTCAAACACATAGATCTATATGTCGTTATATGCAAGCAGATTGTACTTTTTCTCACGTTTAATTAAAGAACATTTGGCCCTATTCGGTATAATAAAAATACACAAGGTAAGAAACAAAAGTTGTAAACAGATGAGGACCCCTGCTTCGAGACAAATTACCAAGGTATTAATTAGTGTTACCTCTCATAGTCTTGCAAACACTCTCTCTGGGGGATGTTCTTTTATACTAGTATCTAAACCTAAACCCCGCTATTAGCGTTAATTTGATATGCCGTAATCGGACTATTACTATTAATTAATCGGATGCATAAGATTTTCTCCATTGGCAGCTATGGGAGAGGTTTTGTAGTTGCTTTTCTATTTCGCCTTATCTGAATGGTTAGATATTTAAACCTAAAATCCTTTAAACAATCTTAATGTCATGACGTCAAAGTGTTTAACATCAATGTCATGACGTCTTAGCATTTCATTTGGAAAACAATGCTTATTTTAAACATCTGTAAAAAGAAAACCATAAGAGATATTGTTAAAAAATAAACTGTTTAACAATCTACACATACTAGACTATCATTTGATAAAAAATTATAAAGTTTGAAGTTGGTGCGGATTTTTATGCTTCGTGGCTCTACAATTGTTCTTTAGCTGGGAGATTAATATAATCATTGGATGAAGAAGAAAACGGGATCTCGGCGATATTCATGCAAGTGGGGCTCTCGAAGGTTCTACCCTACAGGTTTGCTGATACATACTATCATTTCTCGTATCTCCATGGCTTTCAAAGTAAAAAATCAGTGTAAACTCAACGTTAAAATGCACTTATGACATATAAAATTTATTGCCATTTGAAGTGCAAATTGTATTGGAACTGCAGAAAGATATTTTGTTTGACATTTTGCCGCGATGACGTATGA
>NW_026938145.1:0-11716 GCF_032062105.1 Saccostrea cuccullata
CGATTCTACACGTTACACGATCTTACACGATTGTTAACGCAAACGCACGATTCTTCACTCAAAATAGTTCAAAATATTTAGGAATCAATATTTTTAAAACGAAATACGGCTTAATACTTATTTAAGATTTCAAAGAATTATCAATATTATTTCATAGACTTTGAAGAAAAAAATGGAAAATGATATTTCTGTAACTAAATATATGCAGGACGTAATATTTTAGATTTAAAATAATTATTTCTAAGGTAATTCTCCGATAAAAAAAAAACGGATTTTGGTCGTTCTATTAGACGATGTACATGTATGTGGGTAGTATAATTTGATTGAATTGAATATCATGATATGCAGAAAGGGGGATACGATTGAACAAAAATGGCAGCATGGAATGACTTAAATTATAATTACAAATTTTATCCTTATGTTTCCAATGATTCAATGTATGATAAACTTGCCAATTGTTCAACTTTTTTATTTGCAGAAATTTAAAATTAATTAATTACAAATAGGCTCAAGAGATAAACACAGATAATCAAAACTCCCGAAAACCATGCCGTGTCCATGTATATTTGTCGACAAACTAGTTATGTAAGAAATTGAAAAATGTTTATTGTAAAAAAAATATATTTATTTTCAATAAATTGATTTATTTTAACCACAATAAGAAGTAAATAATAATTAAAATCAGATTTTTCAAAAAGGCGTTAAAGATCTAAGTACGGTTTATCACAATATTGATCGCGCTATTTGACGAGAGCTTAATAATGTACGACTTACAATATTGCTTGTTTACGGGCGATAATTAGTTCGTTCTGCATTCTATCATGTAAATTGCGCTCTTTCATTTTATTTGGATTTTAATTAATAATTTAAGAAAAACAAACAAGAGAAATGCTTATTTTACGAATAACATTCCGATAAAAACTTACAAAACGAAATTTACACGATTCTAAACGCACGATCTCGCACGATTAAAAACGCACACGATTGAGTCTGATACACGAACGATCTTGCACGTTACACGAACGATCACTCACGATACACGAACGATTCTACACGATTGGTTTGTCAACAATAACGTTCCAGCCACTGTAAATAACCTTCCCTCCCAGTTTAGTTAGTATTCAGCGCCCTTTCATCTTTATGGTATATTTCCCACCCATAGCTTATCTCTGATTTATTAATTGAATTAAAGTTAGGAGTAGGTGTTATTTTCGCATCCCTCCCCTGTTTAGTTAGTATTCAGCCCCCTATCATCTTTATAGTATATTTCCCACCCATAGCTTATCTCTGATTTATTAATTAAGTTAAGGTTAGGTGTAGGTGTTAGTTTCCCATCCCTCCCCTGTTTAGTTAGTATTCAGCCCCCTATCATCTTTATAGTATATTTCCCACTCATAGCTTATATCGATTTATTAATTAAGTTAAGGTTAGGTGTAGGTGTTAGTTTCCCATCCCTCACCTCTTTAGTTAGTATTCAGCCCCCTATCATCTTTATAGCATATTTCCCACCCATAGCTTATCTCTGATTTATTAAGTAAGTTAAGGTTAAGTGTAGGTGTTAGTTTCCCATCCCTCCCCTGTTTAGTTAGTATTCAGCCCCCTATCATCTTAATACTATATTTCCCACCATAGCTTATCACTGATTAATTAATTATGCTAAGGTTAGGTTAATCTCATGAATGCAATGTCTATATGAATCAATCATGCACACACTGCCATTATAAGCATTGCAATCATGGGATATAATAGTATCTGGGTTTTTTTTTTATATTTATTTCCTGTTTAAAGTAAATTACCTTCCCTCCCCAGTTTAGTTAGTATTCAGCCCCCTATCATCTTTATAGTATATCTCGGATTTATTAATTAAGTTAAGGTTAGGTGTAGGTGTTATTTTCTCATCCCTCCCCCTGTTTAGTTAGTATTCAGCCCCCCTATCATCTTTATAGTATATTTCCCACCCATAGCTTATCTCTGATTTATTAATTAAGTTAAGGTTAGGTGTAGGTGTTATTTTCTCATCCCTCCCCCTGTTTAGTTAGTATTCAGCCCCCCTATCATCTTTATAGTATATTTCCCACCCATAGCTTATCTCTGATTTATTAATTAAGTTAAGGTTAGGTGTAGGTGTTAGTTTCCCATCCCTCCCCTGTTTAGTTAGTATTCAGCCCCCTATCATCTTAATACTATATTTCCCACCCATAGCTTATCACTGATTAATTAATTATGTTAAGGTTAGGTTAATCTCATGAATGCAGTGTCTATATGAATCAATCATGCACACACCGCCATTATAGGCATTGCAATCATGGGATATAATAGTATCTGGGTTTTTTTTTTATATTTATTTCCTGTTTAAAGGAAATTACCTTCCCTTCCCAGTTTAGTTAGTATTCAGCCCCCTATCATCTTTATGGTATATTTCCCACCCATAGCTTATCTCTAATTTATTTAATTAAATTAAGGTTAGGTGTAGGTGTTATTTTCCCATCCCTCCCCTGTTTAGTTAGTATTCAGCCCCCTATCATCTTTATAGCATATTTCCCACCCATAGCTTATCTCTGATTTATTATTTAAGTTAAGGTTAAGTGTAGGTGTTAGTTTCCCATTCCTCCCCTGTTTAGTTAGTATTCAGCCCCCTATCATCTTAATACTATATTTCCCACCCATAGCTTATCACTGATTAATTAATTATGCTAAGGTTAGGTTAATCTCATGAATGCAATGTCTATATGAATCAATCATGCACACACCGCCATTATAGGCATTGCAATCATTGGATATAATAGTATCTGGTTTTTTTTATATTTATTTCCTGTTTAAAGTAAATTACCCCTTCCCAGTTTAGTTAGTATTCAGCCCCCTATCATCTTTATAGTATATTTCCCACCCATAGCTTATCTCTGATTTATTAATTAAGTTAAGGTTAGGTGTAGGTCTTAGTTTCCCATCCCTCCCCTGTTTAGTTAGTTTTCAGCCCCCTATCATCTTTATAGTATATCTCGGATTTATTAATTAAGTTAAGGTTAGGTGTAGGTGTTATTTTCTCATCCCTCCCCCTGTTTAGTTAGTATTCAACCCCCCCTATCATCTTTATAGTATATTTCCCACCCATAGCTTATCTCTGAGTTATTAATTAAGTTAAGGTTAGGTGTAGGTGTTTGTTTCCCATCCCTTCTTGTTTAGTTAGTATTCAGCCCCCTATCATCTTTATGGATATTCCACACCCTTAGCTTATGTCTGATTTATTAATTAAGTTAATGTTAGGTGTAGGTGTTAGTTTCCCATCCCTCCCCTGTTTAGTTAGTATTCAGCCCCCTATCATCTTTATAGTATATTTCCCACCCATAGCTTATTTCTGATTTATTAATTAAGTTAAGGTTTGGTGTAGGTGTTAGTTTCCCATCCCTCCCCCTGTTTAGTTAGTATTCAGCCCCCTATCATCTTTTTAGTCTATTATCTGGGTTTCTTTTTTTCATATTTATTTCCTGCCTTAAGCGAATTCCTTTCCTCTATTCTGATCCTGCTTAGTTGGTTATGAAGCCCTTTGTCTGTTTGTTTGTTTTGTTTTTTTTTTTGAAATTTAGTGATGATTTACTCCCTCTGAACTAGCTGATTATGTTTTGGGTTCTATTCCAAACTTGCAAGTATGGTGTCACTATGGATGCATCATTCATGTTGTTTGAAATATTCTGAGAGTGTCTATGTTATGCAAACAGGTTATCTTTAGCATCTTGGGTACACATGAACCTGATCAGTCAGGTGCTACTGCTGATGTCATCAGTTGCATTGATGATGGTTTCTCGCCCTGATGTCTGGTCTATGTTTCAGTGCCTATTTTAAGTAATTTCTCTCGCCTTTCCTGTTTAATTGGTATTCAGCCCCTTATCATCTTTATAGTATATTTCCCACCCATAGCTTATCACTGATTTATTAATTAAGTTAAGGTTAGGTGTAATCTCATGAATGCAATGTCTAAATAAATCGATCATGCACACACCACCATTATAGGCATTCCAATCAAGGGATTGGAATATCTGGGTTTTTTTCCATATTTTTTTCCTGTTTAAAGTAAATTCCCCTCCCTCCCCTATTTAGTTGGTATTCAGCCCCTTATCATCTTTATAGTATGTATATTTCCCGGCCATATAGCTTATCACTGATTTCATAATTAAGGTTAGGTGTAATCTCATGAATGCAATGTCTATATGAATCGATCATGCACACACCGCCATTATAGGCATTGCAATCAAGGGATATATTAGTATCTGGAATTTTTCACCTCCTCTGATCCTGCTTAGTTGGTAATCATTCCCTTTGTTTTTTGTATGAAGTTTAATGATGACTTGCTCACTGAACTAGCTGATGTTTTTGAGTTCTATTCAAAACTTGCATAGATGGTATAACTATGGATGCGTCATTCATGTTGTTTGAAATATTCTGAGAGTGCCTATGTTTCTGTGCTTGTTTATGCAAACAGGTTATTTTAGGTAATCTTGAGTACACATGTACCTGATCAGTCAGGTGCTACTGCTGATGTCATCAGCTACATTGACAATGGTGTCTGGCCCTGACCTATATTCTAAGTTTCCGAGCCTGTTTATGGAATCAGGTTATCTTTACCAGTTGGAGCATATTTGATAAGTCTGATGCCTCCTGTTGATATCATTAGCTACATTGACCTATATTCTGTCTGTTGGTCTCTGGCTCTGACCTATATTCTATGATTCAGTGCCTGTTTCCAGTCTACGCGAAAGTTGAAAATTGTTACCAGACAAAATGTCTGGTAAAAATAAAATTTTTACCAGACCAAGCAATTTTTTACCAGACCGACTTTTTTTCCTTTAAATCCATACATCATTATGATACTGAGATTGAGAGGATGGTGGGATGGGGTTAATTCTCACTGTGAAATTTAACCTTATTGTTAAATGAATTCAGAGTGAAAGGACATGTTAACTATTTATAATTTTCCTTTGTTAAAGGTATCTATACAATTGCATGTATTTTTTTCCTTCATATTTGACTTGTACAACATACACTGTATCAAAAAAAATTCTTAAATTTAATATGCACTTTCAATGCATATTTATTTTTCCTGAAACAACTCATTATGGTTACTCAAGTTTGATGATCATTTGAAAAAAAATTCCCAACTAAATCTACGTATGAGCTATCTAAATATTTCCCAACCAAATCTACGTATGAGCTATCTAAAGATCTCTAACCCTTGACAGAGGAAATTCGAATTAGAATAAAAACGATCATGACAGGGTTGTAATATATAAAAATTAATCAGGTATTACTGCTAAATTGGTCAAATAAAGGACATTTGTGGGGAATTGGACCATGTTTACCTCTTAATTTAGATTTATTTGGCCTTATTTTTTACCGGACGTTCAGTCCTGTAAACTGATTTTTTTTACCGACCCGACCTAAATTTTACCGGTAAAAACCGACGGTCCGGTGACTTTCGCATAGACTGGTTTCTAGAAACAGGTTATCTTGACTGCCTTGAGCATACCTGGGTACTTGATCAGTCAGGTACCTACTGATGATGTCATCAGCCACAATGACCTTGATCCCATCTATTAGTTTCTGTTTTAGTTTCTTATGAGAAACCCGGTGTCTATGCATCCTTTTGTTTATGTTCTATGAAGTTTTATAAAGAGATGCATTAAGCTTCATTTGCTGCATACGATATGTATTTGAGTTATTTGTTACTACCATGAAGGACAGAGTTTATACATAATGCTCTGAAGAGCATTATATACAGAGGCAATTTGTATATAAACAGCACCTGCTTCTTTATTTGCGAGTCGTCACATATTGCGTGTATCCTATCATTTTATGTATTAAAGCTATCGGTATCGTATCGTGTGTATCCTGTTGTATCGTGCGCGTATATTGTATTTTGTGGATTTTTTTCTCATTAATTTGTCTTATCGCATGTGACTATTCCATCTAGGCGTTTATATCCTATCAGGCAATTCAGAAGCATATATCCTTTCGTATTGTATATTGCACATCTTTTTTCCCATCATTCCATTCTTGCGTCATCGTTTCATTTATTCTGTAAAGAATAAAGAAGCAGGTGCTTTATAGCATCTAGAGCTGTTTTGTTAGGTGCATAAGTAAATATGATATCCCCTCCCCCTTTTTTGTGGACACCCCGTCAGTCTCATATCCCACCTGTCTGTCTGTGCATTATCTAGTTAGTTGTTTAGTTATGAATACTTGCATGTTTATTTATAAAAATACAAAAAAAAAAAAAAAAAAAATACAAAAAAAAAAAAATACAAAAAAAAAAAAATAAAATTAAAAATGCCAAAAAAAAAAGTATTAATTAGTTTTATTGTTTTTTCAGGTTCAACATGTTCAAGATGAAGTTTTGTAGTTAAATGTTTTGTTTTTCAGGTTCAAGACTAATTATTAGGTCTTTCCACCTTTCTGTGGAAAGACCTATTGATATTCTTCTGTTTATTATTATTCTTTTTTCTTTTTTTTATTATTTTTCCGCCGCATGTTTTTTTGTTTGAAGATATATCGAAAAGATTTATAGTTCATAGGAATGTACTCCATAAAAGATGTTTGCAGTTGATCCTGCGTAAATGAACCTTGACCGCTTTCGAAGTTATTGCCCCTTTCGCAAAATATACTTGTTATCGCTACTCCTCAGAAACCATAAACCGCAGAGGTATGAAACCTTTACGAATGTCTTCGGCTAATTAAGGGGACTCTTCAATCTATTCATTGCAAAAGTATTCGGTGACTCCTTCAATGAGTTATCGCCCCTGAAAGTCTTAAAGCTGACAAGAAAAATTAAAAACTTTTTAAGGACAAGTGGTAAAGATATGGGACCAAGTGCATGAGATCTTATGACCTTTGAACTTGAAAAGTAAGTCAAGGTCAAAGGTCAAGGTCATTGGAAAACTAGAGAAATGGTCAATTTAAGCTTAAAATCCAAATGACCTTGACCTTTGACCTTGAAATTTGACATTGACCTTTAACTCTGACCTTGACCCTTACTCAAAAGGTAATAAAGAAATATTCATTACCTTTATCTAGATTCAGCTCCAAGTGTTAATCTCAAGTTTAACTCTCTCTCTCTCTCTCTCTCTCTCTCTCTCTCTCTTTTTGGATGACCTTGACCTTTGACCTTGATAAATGACCTTGACCTTTGACCCCATTGACCCAAAGGTCACAATCAAGCTAAAGGTCGTGGAGGTATTTACAACCATCACTCTAACAAATGCTTATAAAATAACCCCCCCCCCCCTTATAAAAAAAAAATAAAATCAACACCAACTTAGAGAAAATGTCTACAAGTCAAACGAAATGAAATATCAACATAAGATTCGTAATAAAAGGAAGAAAAGACCTGAAAGAAAGTGTCCTGAGAGTTTTAAGGTGAGTCTCTAAAGTACAATGAAATTCTAGTGAATATCGGCAAAATCTGCATTTTTTTTCTGTCTGAAATTAAGTTACTGCTGAGCATAAAAATTAATTAAAGCTCGTATTGGCTATTTCTGCAATTATTGTTAATATCATTCGATTCTCCTGCTCTATTACGACATTTTAATGCCAAGTATTCTTGCTTTCTTAGGTGTATGGAATTTATTTTAATTTTATTTAGATTTAAATATGAATCGGCTGAAACTTGGAAATAGCGATTTTTCATATAAAATAAATTTGCACGCTCTCCGTGACGCCGTCTTCTTCATGAAATGCATGTTTCAAGTTTAATTTATGCTGATAACTATGAATTCAATGCAAATAGAGATGATTATTTAATCTAACCTATGAGTTCGCCATTTCTGTCAAAACGAACGCGCCTATATTTTCACAAATTGTAAACACAGTGCCGACACGGAAGTTCGAATGTATCATAAGCTCTGTATGATTAACTCAATCTATTCAAACTATAAACGAACTTAAATGATTTTTTTTTACAGGAAATCTCTATTTTCATTATCCACCAATCGTTTTTCTCGAAACTATTCATTATTCCTCTCTATGTTCCATAACAAACAAATAAATACACGTGTTTCTGTACTACTTTTATTTAAATCCACGTGCTTTCATTTCTTTTTTTTCTTCACTCTTAGTTTACGGAAAACAAAGTCATCGGAGCCTGTGGTGTAGTGCGTAGAGCGCTCGCCTGGCAATCTGAGGGCTGTGGGTCCACAGTTCGAATCCTGCTGGCAGCACTTATTAATTTTTTTTTTTTTTAATTTATCATTTTTTTTTTGTTTTCTTTCTTAATTCAAATGACATGAAAACTTAAAATAAAGGTGGAAAGACCATTAATTGTTCAGTGAACAATTAGTCTACTAGTGTTAAACTACAATGTAGACCAAACATAGCCCCCGAAACTTTCGTATTGCTATGCCTTCAAAACCATTAACCGTAGGGATGCAAAACCTTAAACAGTGTCTTCAACTACTTTAAATACTTTGACCTTCAAGTTTAGGTCAAGGTCAAAGGTCAAGGTCATTCATTTTTAGGTCTTTCCACCTTTCTGTGGAAAGACCTATTGATATTCTTCTGTTTATTTAGGTCTTTCCACCTTTCTGTGGAAAGACCTATTGATTTCCTTCTGTTTCTTCTTTTTTATTATTTTTCCGCCGTGTGATTTTTTGTTTCAAGATTTATCGAAAAGATTTATAGTCCATAAAAATGTACTCCGTAAAATATTATTGCAGTTCACCCTGCGTAAATGAACCTTGATCGCTTTCGAAGTTATTGCCCCTTTCGAAAGAAATGCTTGTTATCGCTACTCCTTCGAAACCGTAAACCATAGAGATATGAAACCTTCACCAATGTCTTCGACTGATTAAGGGGACTTCTCAATCTATTCATTGCGAAAGCATTCGATGACCCCTTCAATGAGTTATTGCCCCTGAAACTTTTTGAATATAACAAATAATTAATTTTTTTTAGACGACAAGTCGCAGAGACATGCGACCAACTGCATAAGATTCATTGACCTTTGACCTTAAAATTCATGTAAAGGTCAAAGGTCAAGGTCATTCCAGAAATGAGAAATTTAGCTCTTTTTATATCTTTTTTGTCTTTTAACATATACTTAATTTCTATGCATCATTAGTATGTACTTTTAAAACTGTTTCAAAGATTTCCTTCTTGTCCCCTAACATTAACGCCTTTAAAAGTTATTTCCCCTTGTGCGAAAAACCTTGTTATCGCTACTCCTCCGAAACCATAGACCGTAGAGACACCAAACCTTCACTAATGTCCTCAAGGTCTTTAGGCCTAACTTCAATGTAAAAGTGCAAAAGCATCTGATGACCCCTTATATGAGTTATTGCCCTTTAACTTCTTTGTACTTACTATTAAACCTTATACCTTGAAAACTATAAGTCATAGAAGCATGGGGTCAATTGCACTGTGACCCTTGACCTTTGACCTTGAATACTTTTTCAAGGTCAAAGGTCAAGGTCATTTCATTTTTTTTTTTTGAATTTTCATTTTTTATTTATCCTTTAAAGACAATTTTGTTTTCTTATTCATGGAATTAAATTTTAAGGAGTCAGATATTAAACAAAATTGGAATTCAAAGAAGGTGGAAAGACCTCTTATTGTTCTGTGAACAATAAGTCTCCTAGTTGTAGTTTGTTTTGTTTTCCAGGTTCAAGACTATAATTATTGTAGTTTGTTTTGTTTTTCAGGTTCAAGACTAATTATTGTAGTTTGTTTTTTCAGGTTCAAGACTAATTATTGTTGCTTGTTTTGTTTTTCAGGTTCACGACTAATTATTGTTGTTTGTTTTGTTTTTCAGGTTCAAGACTGATTATTGCTGTTTGTTTTGTTTATCAGATTCAAAACAGCAATTATTGTATTTTCTCATAGGAATTGCATGGAACTAATTTGCATGATTGTTTTTTTTAGGTGATCCATACAGAAATTAATATATTCCTCATTGAATTTGGAACTATATTTTTCAAAGATTGTCTTTTATGTTTTACAGGTTCTGGAGACTGTAATTAATGTACCAGGGTATTGAATCCTTAGAAATTGGAACTTAAATTTTTATAGATTTTGTGCTTTGTTTTCCAGATTCAGGACAGTAATTAATGTATTTCCTTTTAGAAATTATTTAACTTTCATAGATTTTTTTCGTTTTGTTTTTCAGGTTAAAGACAGTTGATTAATGTATTTTCTCGTAGAAGGTGGAACTATAAATTCTCTAAGATTTTGTTTTTGTTTTTCAGCATCGAGACAGATTATGTATTTTCTCCTAGAAAACGGAACTAATTTGCTTAAACTGTGTGTTTTATTTTTCAGGTTCAAGACAGTAATTAATGTTTTGCTAACAGAAATCGGAACTTGTTTTTCATAGAATGTAATTTTTTTTTGTTTTCAGGTTGAAGACAGATTATTCATTTTTGATATTGAATCGAATTTTCAAAGATGCAGTGTTTTTTGTCTTACAGGTTCTAGACAGAAATTATATTTTATTTTTCATCGGATTTGGAACTTAAATTTTGTGTTTTGGATCTAAAGTTCAAGACAGTTTCCTCTTCGCAATTGGAACTAATTTGGCAATGCATAGATTTTTTTTTCAGGTTAAAAGACAATTAATCAATATATTTTCTAATAGAAGTTAATTTTGGAACAAATTGCATTTATTGTGTTTTTGTTATCAGGTTCAAGACAAATAATTAATGTTTTTTCTCCTAGAAATTTGAACTAATTCTTTGTGTTTTGTTTTTTTAGGTTTAAGACAGTAATAAATGTATTTTTCATTAAAATAGAACTAATTTTTATAGATTGTGTGTTTTGTTTTTCAGCTTCAAGACATATAATTTATGTTTTTTCTCATAGACGTTGGAACTTCTTTTTCAAAGATCATGTCTTTTGTTTTTCAATTTCCATACAATATAACATACATGTATTTTCCTTTAAAAATTGGGATTAATTTTTGTAAATTGTATTTTTTTTCTAGGTTCAAAGGAGTAATAATGATCTATTTTCTCATTAAATTGTATCTAATTTTTATAGATTGTTTTGCTATTCAGGTTCAAGACAGTAACTACATGGTTTTTTTTTCATCAAAAACTTAACTATTTTCATGGATTTTTTTTTTATTGTTTTACAGTTAAAGTCATTGAAATTGAAACTAATTTGGAAAGATTTTGAAAGTGTTTAATGTTTTAGGTTTGTGACAATAATTGTACTTATTTTGTCATTTAAATTGGAACTAATTTGCAAAGAAATTTTTCAGGCTTAAAATAGCAATCAAATTAAATATATTTTCTTTAATTGAAAATATAACTTATTTTTAGATCATTCTTTGTCTGTCTGTCTGTCTGAATGTCCCTTCAAGACAGTAATTAAAGCTGCTTTGTTTATATATTGCATTAATCTGCAAAGTTTAGAAAATAAATGCAGATTATGTTCAAACTATATGTACTATATTCAAGATATTTATTGTAATTAAGTATTGCAGGCCACCGGCCCAAAGTACAATCATGTTTTTACACAATGTAAAATTTACAATTTCAGATCAGGCTTTAAATATACATTATGGAAAAATATAAACTATGCTTATATATTATCACGTATTAAATTCTCAATGAACTTTTCCCTCTCTTTAAAAGCTAAAAAAGAAAATTTTGCCATATCATTTAACACTGCATCATTTCCATATATAAACATATTCACAGTGTTTTTATAAAATCTTAAGTGTTTCAAAATA
>NW_026938146.1:0-11513 GCF_032062105.1 Saccostrea cuccullata
GAGGTACGGAGCACAACAAAAAAAAATTGAAGCATGCGGAATCGAAAATCTAACTCATTAATTTTCTAAACTTCGTGACATTTTTCGACAATTTTTCTCAAATGTATTTTTTAAATTGTTCTATTATAAGGTATTTAGATTTCTGACTTTATATTTGAAGAACTAAGAGAAATAAAGTGATTTTTCTCTGATACGATTCCGGTGAAAATGCCTGTGGAAATGACGTCTCCTAAATTGATGGCGCCTCACACTTCTGTTAAATTATGTGTAATGCATGAGATATCGCAAACATCGATCCAAAATATGCATAATAAAACAAGTAGTAAACTACGGTATTCGTGACATTCGTCCACAAATAGCAAATTGAAATTCTTGACCGTTAGACCTCTGTAAAAAAGCTATACGGGAGGACGGGAAGAAGATAATCGACGAAAACTTGACCCGGACTGTACAGAACGTGATTGAGAGTCACCAATATCACATATCTCATTAATTCCTGCAGTTTTGGTTTAAAACAAAAAAGAATATTCTTTACTTGTTTAATAGGTTTTACGCTTGACAAGAAATGGTGTTTGGATATTGAGTAGATAAGGTAAGTCAAACTGTACAGGTATTCAACATTCCAAAAAGTCGCGCCCTCTTGCGCTAGAGTTACCTACCTTATGTATTGATGACGTCAAACGAGGATAAACGTAAGATTCACACATGACACAATGCACAAGATACAAAACATAGTTGAACGTAAATGGAAACAATTTTGTATTAGAAAACTTGCATTATTATATTTATATCCGATGTACTTAACGTGAATTAAATGAAGATGTTTAAAATCAATGCCAATTGAGGTTAAATCTTTTTTTCATTTTTCGCACATTGTTGTAAACAATGAAACATTACATACATTAGTCATTCTACGAAAACATGACGAATTAAGATTTTTTCTATGTCACTTGAAAAACGAATTCAAATGCAAATTTTTATGTCGCTACATTAATAAGATTTACAATTTTAAGATGGATTTCAACCGTAAAAGAGTTCCAAAAGGATTGCGATAAACGTCTAAAAAACTTTTTTTATCCTATATAAAAAGAAATAAAATCACTTCTTGCATTCTTTGCATGAATCGTCTTTCATTGGAAATCAATACCTGTCGCTAAAAATCGATTAACTTCCGTAACGACTTCGTTTCAAATTTAACATACAGAATTTAAAAAAGAAATAAAACTTATATCACAGAACTTTACATTTTTGATTTAAGTAGTGAGTCTGCCACTCAGTAGTATTTTAAATAGACGATTACATTTTCAAAATAAACTCGGGAGACAGGATTTTTGTTTATTTTTTCACTCCTGCTTCACATTCGTGAAAATATTAAAAAATCCTGTCCCACTCGTAAAATAAATTCCATATTCAACCAAAAATATTAAATATATCCTCTATTTCTTTCTTCATGAATGTATTAGTTCATCGATAGGCGCAGTTTAAAAGAAATCACATGCGGGCGGGACCATCTTCGCAAACCACGACCAAAAGATTTTTATGAAAATTATTACGCAAGCCACTCAATTGATGAAATTTAAAAAAAAATGAAAGTTATTCCTTAACAAATTTTTTTTATTAACATCTTTTAAACAGGTAATAAGTCATGGATTAATCGCTGGTGTTGACAGAGCTAACGGACAACGGTAGGTGCTCCTGTGTCGAAACCGGAGTGGGCGTGGGTAGCCCCCTTTTTTGCAAAAATAGACATTATATAGGCATTGAAAATTGGAAATTACTTTTTTGGTTTCGTGCCACCACCCCCCCCCCCCCCCCCCCCACACACACTTTCGATCCCCCCCCCCCAACACAGACTTTCCATTTCCTTCCGACACCCATGTGTTCAATATTATAACTTTAACTGATCAATATCCCGGCATCTGTGTTTATAATAAACTTGAAAATGAAAAGCGTTTTTAAAAACTGAGCTTGAATAATCGCTCAAATATCGGGGTATCTGTTAAAAAAAAAAGTCAGAAACTATATGACACCTGTTCAATTGGGTAAATATAAGGGCTTTATCAACATGTACAACATTCACAGTAATTGATCCAGACCCTGATCTTTTCATATTTTGCAAAATGTAAATACAATGCATGTGACAAATAAAACTAGAACTGTCCGATAGGGACAAATACCCCCCGCTGGGTTTTTCAGAGAAGGTGCCAATTCAAAAATACTTTATGGATCTAGAGGTGTTCACTATTTACTTATAAAAATTTACAGTAAAATATAAGTGCTCATTATGTTTCTTAGTTTAAAATATATTTTATTCATTTAATGAAATGGATTGAACAGCAGGCATGAATGCCTATGATCGTTCTCTCCATGTTTCTTAATGAGTGAAACAAAAGTGCAACCAAATGAAACATCAATACCTATACATTGTAATTCAATGTAAACATTTTTTTATTTCTGCATTAAAGAACTACATGTAGATGCTGTCATGAGACAGTAATACCCGCACTAAGGTGTTTGCCTCTAAATACACCGCTCCTACATATTGGGCGACTTTCCAAGGAAATAATCAAAATAACTCTATCATTTACATGTATTAATCAAATTGATTATGAAATTCTCAGACCCTGTGACCTATAACTCAGAACGTCTTATACTTATTTTACACATGCTTAATTCATTATATACCAGTCTGAATTTTATTAATGATGTAAATTCATGCACGGATCTGTCGGGGGGGGGGGTCAGGACCCCCCCCTGGAATTTACAAGGTTAAAAAATGTATACACTAAAACAAGGAAAAAGTTACAATGGACCCCCTTGGAAAATGCAGATCCCCCCCCCCTGGTAAACACGAATATGTGTAAAATAGGTATGAAAAGTTAAACATTTGCGGCAATAGAAGTCACCACTACCCCCACCCCACCTCCATGATATAGGTTTTTGACGTTAGGGTGAGATTTACTTTCGGTTTTTTTTTACTGTCAATTTTTGGGTTTGGTTTTTTTTTGACTGTGGTGGACCCCCCCCCCCCCCCCCCCTGGAAAAAAATTCTGGATCCGCGTCTGAAATTAGATTTTGATATATGTTTTGCTCATAATAGGACCTTTTTAAATTTACTACCCCCCCCCCCCCCCATCGACACCACAATCACACAGCACATACTTTTTGGAATAGGCTAGATGGAAAAGGTTTGTTAAAATTTAATATCGTTTGTAATGAATTAATTTAAAATTTGTTCTTGTACTATACATGTGAACATGTAAATTTCTACATTACATCACGTTGCGTCACCCATTATGATATTTATAGATTAAACACCATTTGGCACACCTCGGCCGATTCCCACTTCATCTGATAAGGTGACGGAATCGACGAAAGTTCGCCAAAATGGCACATGGTTGCAGTCTGGTGTGCATTGGATTAATTCATTTTGTGTTATAATTGGCTTTATATTTCATGAAGTTTACGAGACACAGGGGGTCGGTAAGTAGAAGTCAACGATTAGGTTAAAGTTTAAAAAGGGTCAAAGATCATCCCATGCCACACTAGACGAATTTCATATTGTGAAGTTATCTCCCGTTGTTGATGTGACATTCAGTTACTGCCAATAGTGGTGCGGATCCAGAATTTTTTTTAGAAGTAGGGAGGGGGGTTCACATCTCAGTCAAAAAATTCCAGCCCAGAATTTCGTGACAAGCAGGAGAAAAAAAATGAAAACAAATAAACAAATAAAAAAACAATGATAGTGAGGTCAATGTTTTCTAAGTTTATAGGGAGAGGACGGTCAAGAGTCATTTTTTACTTGCTACAGTATATAGTCTTGTTTAAATAACAAAGCAAATGCCAGATGGGGGAGGGGGGATTCCAATCTTCCTACCCACTTCCTGTCCCTGAAATAACAATCTATTTTGTGATTCCAGTTTAATAGTATATTTTTTTTCCATTTGACTAATTATTATACATATTTTGTTTCTTGTGTTTATAGTATGTCTGTCTATAAGTCTACAAAAATTAAATCCTAGCTAGCTTGCCCATAAGTTTTAAGTGGGATGGGCAATACATATAGCTTCTACATTTTATAAGTTTATTTCTTGTGACAATTTGATAAGACCTTTTATTTGGGTACCATTAATTTTTACCTGATCGCTTGACATGGGATACACATTTTTACAAGAAAAATACCAAACTTTAAACTCTGCCTAATTTTTGATCAGTAGGTGCTAGGGCTTTCATACTTATCATGACATATTGTATTCATTTTGAACTGTCAACAGGTATAAATATGTTTGACCTTGACCCTAGAGTTTGAACCACTTAAAAAAAAATTAACCTTGGCAATTAACTTTTGAACAGGAATTACTAGAGATTTCTTTATTTAACATGTGCATTCCTTGTGACAAGACTTTCTTCTGATACTAACAATTTGAACCCTTGACCTTTGAGTTTGACATATATTTGAGAAACTTCAACCTTCGCCATAGGCTTCCATACTGGGACATCAGTGTTTCACAAACACATCTTATCTTCATTATTATTTGGTGGTGTCTCCATATGAGGGAAGATGTATTCACAACAAACAAACAAATTACTAAAGAAAATATAAAACATAAATATGTTGGTCATGCCTATCTCTGCAGGAAAAAAAACAAATTTCAAATACTCCAACCATATTGTAACCCTTTCAAAACACTCATTTGAGCTTTTTTTGTTTCCTTAGCATATAATGTCTGTCGTGACGTGTTGTCCATCTGTTTGTCTGAAAACTTTTTACATTTTTAACTTCTCTAGAACCACTGGGCCAATTTTACCCAATTCATATAGAAATATGTACATTTGTATGTCAGACTCAGTCCATCTGTCTCAAAAAATTTAATCTTGGTTATCACGGTCATATCTACTGAATGAGAAGAGACATTCATATTAAACTTATTAATAGTATATTTACCTGTGAGAATGTCATGGGTTTTTTTTTTTACATGTGACCTAGAAGTTTGACCAACTTGCAAAAAAATTAAGTTGTTATAAATTCATCATTTTGAAAAAGAAAAGTTAGGGCATTCATATCATAATGCATGTTTATTATTACCTGTGATAAGACCTTTCCAAATACTTTTACACTGTGACCTTGACCTTGAAGCGATCAAGCCTAACCTACTTTTCAAAAATGTTGCATTTGCTTATAACTTTTGATTGAGATGAGATATGACTCTCACATTTGACATGTACATAAGAATTCAAGGTGTTTCCCAGCATGCAATGTTTTTTTTATGCGCCCGAATTTTTTCGGGGCGCATATTGTTTTTGTCCTGTCTGTTTGTCTGTTTATCTGTTTGTCTGTTTGTCTGTTGTCAAGTTTAACCTTGGCCAAAACTTTTGAACCATAAGAGATAGAGACTTCATATTTGGTATGCATACTCCTCTAACAAAGTTCTTTCAAATGACATCAAGGTCAATGACCTTGTGACCTTGACCTTGAGCATATTTTTGTATGCTAAAAATAGGTTTTTCAAGTGTTGGTCATAACTTTTGAACCATAGGAGATAGGGACTTCATATTTGGTATGCATACTTCACTAAAAAGGTTCTTTCAAACAACACCAAGGTCAATGACCATGTGACCTTGACTGTGACCTTTATACTAAAAATGGCTTTTTCAACTTTTTGTCGTAACCTTTGAACCATAGGAGATAGAGACTTCATATTTGGTATGCATACTGCACTGATAAAGTTTCTTCAAATGACATGAAGGTCAATGACCTTGTGACCTTGACTGTGACCTATATGCTAAAAATAGCTTTTTCCACTTTTTGCCATAACTTTTGAACCATAAGAGATAGGGACTTCATATTTAGTATGCATACTCCACTAATAAAGTTCTTTCAATCAACACCAAGGTCAATGACCATGTGATCTTAACTGTGACCTTTATACTGAAAATAGCTTTTTCTACTTTTTACCATAACTTTTGAACCATAGGAGATAACAACTTCATATTTAGTATGCATACACCACTAATTTAGTTCTTACAAACAACACCAAGGTCAATGACCTTGTGACCTTGACTGTGACCTATGTGCTAAAAATAGCTTTTTCATACTTTGTCTACGCGGGGCGCATAGTATTTCACAAACACATCTTGTTACCCCTTGACGTTGATTTTTTACATAATTTTCAAAATATTTAACCCTCCTAAAAGATTATTAGCTTCCTAGTAACATTAAGGAAGACTTCAAGTAAGACAGGGCTTTTTGCACAAAAAACGTCATTTTCCGACCCACATTTGACCCCCGGGGCAAAATCTAAATTCCAAAACCTTACTGCATATCTACATGACACCACCAACCATCTCCCAAAAGATGATTAGGCTGCTGAGTAAAATGTAAGAGGAGTTCAGGGAAAACAGGGCTCTTTGTATGAAAAACGTTATTTTTCTACCCCCATTTGATCCCCGGGGCAAATTCAAAATTCTGAAACCTTACTGCACATCTACATGACACCACCAATCATCCCCCAAAAGGTGATTTGGCTGCTGAGTAAAATGTAGAAGGAGTTCAGGGAAGACGGGACTTTTTGCACAAAAAACGTCATTTTCGACCCCCTTTTGACCCCCGGGGCAAAATCAAAATTCCAAAACCTTACTGCACATCTTCATGACACCACTTAATCATCCCACAAAAGATGATTAGGCTGTTAAGTAAAATGTAGAGAAGTTCAGGGAAGATGGGGCTTTTTGCATAAAAAATGTCATTTTTCGACCCCCATTTGACCCCCGGGGCAAAATCAAAATTCCGAAACCTTACTGCACATCTACATGACACCACCAACCATCTCTCAAAAGATGATTAGGCTGCTAAGTAAATTGTATTAGGAGTTCAGGGAAGAAGGGGCTTTTTGTACAAAAAACGTCATTTTTCGACCCCCATTTGATCCCCCGGGGCAAAATCAAAATTCCGAAACCTTACTGCACATCTACATGACACCACCAACCATCTCTCAAAAGATGATTAGGCTGCTGAGTAAAATATAGAAGGAGTTCAGGGAAGAAGGGGCTTTTTGTATAAAAAACGTCATTTTTCAACCCCCATTTGATCCCCGGGGCAAAATCAAAATTCCGAAACCTTACTGCACATCTACATGACACCACGAACCATCTCTTAAAAGATGATTAGGCTGCTGAGTAAAATGTAGGAGGAGTTCAGGGAAGAAGGGGCTTTTTGTATAAAAAACGTCATTTTTCGACCCCCATTTGATCCCCCGGGGCAAAATCAAAATTCCGAAACCTTACTGCACATCTACATGACACCCCCAACCATCTCCCAAAGGATGATTTAGCTACTATGAAAAATGTAGGAGGAGTTCAGGGAAGAAGGGGCTTTTTGTATAAAAAACGTCATTTTTTTCGACCCCCATTTGTTCCCCTGGGGCAAAATCAAAATTCCAAACCTTACTGCACATCTACATGACACCCCCAACCATCTCCCAAAGGATGATTAAGCTACTGTGAAAAATGTAGGAGGAGTTCAGGGAAGAAAAGTGTGACGGACGGACGGACGGACATGAGTAACAACAATATACCCGAACTTTCTTTCGAAAGTGCGGGTATAAATATACACTGTGTCATGACACATTGCAAACTAATTGTTGAAAAAAAATCATTATACAAAATCAAATTAATCTTGATATATCAAATTCATTTTGAAAATAAAAAGCTGGTCATCCAGTAATGAAGTGCTTTGACAGACAATAAATTAAAATTAAGAGAATAAGAGAAGAGAGATCTTTAATTCTTGTGCCTTCTTCCCTGAAGATTTGATAACACACACACGCTTGATAAGAGATATGCCTTAACAACCTTCAACACCAAACTCATTAATTTATCTTTAACTGGATGCATGTCCAGTCATTATTCCCAAAAGACAAATGAATTTACATTATCTTCTATGTAATGTAAAAACTGTTTTAAACACTTGATGATCTTTCTTTTTTTTAGTTTTAATGAGTTGTTTTAAGCTGTACTAGGTCACATTTTTGTACAGATATTTTAGATTCTATCTCTCAAACCTTATAAATGAGCCAACAATGAACAAGTCAATTTAAATAAAAAGTAAAACCTGTAAAATGCAGAAAAATATACAAATAAAGTTGAAAATTCCAGATGCACCTTCATATGGTGAATTATAAGTGTGCGAATTTTCAGATAAATCCTTGCAATAGTTTGTGAGAAACGGTCTGTACAAGACCACAAAATAAAAATGAAAAAAAACACCTGTAAAATTCAAATCTCGAACATCATATTTTCATACATAATCATCCAATCAAGATGAAAATAGCGGGTGCAAACCTTCATATGGTGAATAATATGTGTATAAATTTTCAGACAAATCCTTCCAATAGATCGGACCGAACCCGATGCGCGGGAGAAACGGCCTCCGTAAACAGTCCAGCTAAAATCAAAACAAACAGTGATTTGCTGAATACAAATAGCATGAGACTGCAGTTGTGATATCCCATATAAGTTATTTAAGCATCAACGAAAGGCCAGATAGGTAAAGACTCAATTTTTTGAAGTAGATAATTTTCTTCAAGGAAATATACAAGAGCAAGAGTTGTCTACCCATGAACGACCTACTTCCGGATTGTAGTCAACATAAACAAATATGGCGCCTCGGAATCTGTTTATACATTATAACAGTAGTACTCCTGCAAACTCAAGAACCCAAGCATCAGTCAATTAGTGTCTTTCGACAAAAAACAACAAATTTGTTCACTTCTTTCAAAAATGACAAAGACACAGTACGAAACAGTACATATAATCCAGGTGAACATTTCGATTTTAGTGTAACAATCAAGAGTCAGCCTGATGAAAAACTTATTTTTTTCATATGGTTCAGTCTTGAAACAAATAACTTTAATAAACCTAGATTATTCACACATAGAAAATCGTTTTGGAAGATACTACATGTATTATGTATAGGAGGAATAGAAGTTAACCCGGGACCTAAACATTATAAAACAAAAATCAACTATGAAGAGAATGACTTACACTTTGAATGTTTTAAACAAAAAGGAATCAATTTTATTCATCTTAATGTCAGATCAATATTGCCAAAAATATCTGAACTTCGACTTTTAGCATTTATATCTAAACCAACAGTGATAGGAGTCGGAGGAACATGGCTAGATGAGTCGGTTTTGGACAGTGAGATAAACAGAGAAGGATACTCCATTCTTAGGAGAGATCGAAACCGCTTTACATATTAAATAAATACGCTTTTTCTCGACTACCTGACCCAAACAACTTAGAAGCAATCTTTATCAACATATTTTAAATACTTTACATACTAAATAAATGAAAACAATCAATCCTTGAAGCCGAATATAAAACATACATCTTTGGTGATTTTAATATTGTTTTTAAGCTAGCACATCCTTTGTATAAAGCATATGTCCAAATCCTGAACATTTTTGACTTACAACAGATAATAGACAAACCTACGAGAATCACAGACGTAACAAGTACAACAATTGACCACATTTTAACAAACAGAAAAGAAAACCTAATGCAATTCGACACTATATCAACGGGACTCAGCGACCATTCCATTATTTACTGTTCTCGACGTATATCGAAAGGACACTTCAAACATCATAACACTGTAAAATTGAGATCACTATAGAACTACAGTCCCAGAAATTCTACAAGAAAAATTAATACAAGAAGAATGGAATCAATGTTTTTCAAACTGTGTGAATGAATCGTGGAAAAGGTTCAAAAAATGTTTTAATAAAGTTTTAGATGAAATTGCTCCAATAAAAGAAGTCAGGCTTAAGCAACGCACCGAGCCATGGATCACTCAACAAATTCTGGACCTTATCAGTGAAAGGGACCAGGCCCTGTACCAACACCGAAAATCAGGACAAAAAGAACATTATAAACTTTTTTGCGAGTTAAGAAATAAGACTCAAAGAGAAATTAAAACATAGGTAATCAGAGATTACAGAGCTCACCTCAACGAATGTTGTCTTTGAGTAAGGCAAAGTCACACAATTAACCAACAAAAAGTGTACATTCCAGAAATGAAAATATTTAAGCAATTTTGATCGAATACATCGAAATAGACCTACATAAAAAATTTTTAAACTAGTTGTTCATGAAAATGTAATTAAAATTAAGCATCTGAAGCAAATTTGAGAGTTTTCATCTCCTGATGCAACATTTGTGCAAGTTTGGTTTGGTTTATACAATGTTATATAAGCCTTCAAGTTTTTTGGTAATTGACCTGCACCCATAACTTTTACCTGGTCTATTATCTGAAAAAATGTATGTCGAATTCAGCATCCAAAGTAAGTCCATTAGTGTGCATCCTAAGATGTATCGTCCATGCAAGTTTGCTCATTATAGGGCTCATAGTTAATTGGAAATGATACATTCATCACAAACTAACATTTTCACTCATCCACAAAATGTAGGTCAGATTCAGCATCCGAAGCAAGCCTGGTAGTATGCATCCTTAGATGTATCATCCATGCAAGTTTGGTCAACATAGGGTTTATAGTTACTTGGAAATGAAACCTGCACCAAAAACTTTAACCTGTTCACTCAACCAGAAAATGTAGGTCAGATTCAGCATCTGAAGCAAGCCCGGTAGTATGCATCCTTAGATGTATCATCCGTGCAAGTTTGGTCATTAAAGAAGTCATAGTTACTTGGAAATGAATTATGCATCAAAAACTTTAACCTGTTCACTCAACCGGAAAATGTACATTGTAGATCAGATTCAGCATTCGAAGCAAGCCTGATAGTATGCATCCTTAGACGTATCATCCATGCAAGTTTGGTCAACATAGGGCTTATAGTAACTTTGAAATAAAACCTGCCCAAAAAAATTTAACCTGTTCACTCAACCGGAAAATGTAGGTCAGATTCAGCATCTGAAGCAAGCCTGATAGTATGCATCCTTAGATGTATCATCCATGCAAGTTTGGTCAACATAGGGCTGATAGTTACTTGGAAATGAAACCTGCACCAAAAAAAATATAACCTGTTCACTCAACCGGAAAATGTAGGTCAGATTCAGCATCCGAAGCAAGCCTGATAGTATGCATCCTTAAAATGTATCATCCGTGCAAGTTTGGTCAACATAGGGCTTATAGTTACTTGGAAATGAAACCTGCACCAAAAACTTTAACCTGTTCACTCATCCGGAAAATGTAGGTCAGATTCAGCATCCGAAGCAAGCCCAGTAGTATGCATCCTTAGATGTATCAACCATGCAAGTTTGGTCAACATAGGGCTTATAGTTACTTGGAAATGAAACCTGCACCAAAAATTTTAACCTGCTCCAAAAACATTAACCTAGCCATTCCTTTGCTGAAATTGCAGCATCTGAAACTTTGACTGGTACATAAACACATTAGAAGCATCTTCCATGCATGTCTAATCAATATAGGACATAGAAGTACTTAAAAAGAAAACGTCCAAAAAAATTAACCTGGGACGCCAAGCCCCCCGGC
>NW_026938147.1:0-11763 GCF_032062105.1 Saccostrea cuccullata
TTCTTAATTATAAGATGTGTAAAAACACTAAATAAAAATTTATGCAGCGCTTTCCTTTTTAACAAAAAAAGAACCTGAAGGAATTTTGAAGGAAACTGCGCTCAAATTTACATATATTTTATTTTTTCTGACTAACCGATTACGGATTTTGTAACCAATTAGCATCGTTCCGATTGATTAATCGATTAACTGGTTACAAATTGCCATCCCTACAACAAATATTATAGTCATATATCTTTCTTTCGCTCTCTCTCTCTCTTTGTATACCAATTAATCTCTTACCTAGGTGAAGAGGTGTATTTCCAAGAATGTCTTTCTGATTTGGATCTGCACCTTTGTCCAGCAAGGCTTTAACTAAATAAATGGTGAATACCATATTAATAATAAACAAATATCACAATATTCATAAAAAAACACATGGACATTTGCCACAAATAAAAACAAAGAAATATTTTCTATACTTCTATCTAAAGATTTAGTAAAATTAACTATAAAATTAGGACAGCAATATCAAGAAAGACAACTCCATATTCCAACTTGAATTTTTGTGAGTTTAATTTCCTGTTCAAATGCATCGTCGCAAACCACGACCAAAATGTACGATCCTCTCCCATTCTGGCCGTGTTTGAATGAGGAGAGAATTCTTTCTAGCTCATTAACATATTGACCAACGTGAGAAAAGCATAGTTGGATGATGAACTTTATCGCGACCTTTTAATATCCAATCGCAGTACAGGAAATATTACTTGTATATTGTTGACAACATTTGTTGATTTCAATTGCGATGGAAACAAAACTCGCCACTGACTGAATATGACGTCACAATAGGGAGGCATAAATATTCATGATTACGACACTTTTTGTGATCAAGCAGCCACGGATAGGAGAGAGCTATATATGTGCGGACTCTGGACCGTGGCTTGAGACGATGGTTCAAATGAAGCCTTCCAGTTTGACTTACCAACTTTTTCATATCCCTGAGATGAGGCAAAATGGAGAGGAGTTCTTTGTTTGTTGTCTGAACAACATGGATCTACTCCATCTTCAAGTAATTCAACCACTGGGGATAAAAAAATCATTGTAAAATAAAATGTCAATGTCTTTTTGTACTTTTTTTGAATAATAATTGTAAATGCTTCAATATTACCTGCATTAAGGTCATTCTCATTAGCAGCATTCTGTAACCTTCTTTCATCTTAAAAGAACAAAAATGAATTCATCCACAAGTAAACAGCTAACCATCAGATTTTCCTGCAATTTGTTTGTTTAAGTCATGTTTTCTCTTTAGCCATTTTGATTTTTTTTTTTTATCATTTAATAATGTACATGTGTACAGCGCTATGACAAAAGTATTCACGATTTTTCAAAATGGCTACTAAAATTCCTCAATGTTTTTACTTGGAGATCCAAAGTCCTTTGCTTTACCTGCAATATAGTTTCCTACAGTGCTGCTACATTTGAATTTCTTCTGTCTCTGCTGCCTATGTGTTACACTGACTTTGACCTTCCCTGGTGTGTCTGTCTGTCTGTAGATGGGCTTGTAAATCGCTGAGAAAGGGACAAGACACAAAAAGTCCAGACCAGACCCTGCTTCTGGTGACCAGGCAGTAAAATCTACATGGGGGAAATTGCTGGTATTCCCTGTATCCCCTGATATCTACAAAAACGTTTTTAAATAAATTTCTTTTTGTAAAATTTTAATCATAACCCACTTAATTTGCCACCTAGTTAGAAATAATTGCTAAAATTGTCAATATACGTATACTTCCAGCTGAGAAGATGTTTAGAATGCAAAAATCATAAATCGAAATGGAATTTGTACAAAAGTTGTTTCCCTTCGCAGGGTCAACCAAAAAGTCAAAAGGGAAAGAAACAATATTTCTCCTCTTTATGCTACCAAACATTTGGGTGGGCTTTGATGAATCCACTGTGTTTCAATTGTTTTCTTTGGATGTGTGGGTAGCCCCAACATGGGGCAATCAGTATACAGTATGAAACGATTTTTCCCAGTCAAATGACGAAGTTACAAACCTGAAAACTACAAAGGGTACTGTGAGGATTCTATGGGTTTATCCCCTAAAATGGCAGCCAAGGGACATAACTTTTGAAAAGTGTGGATTCAACTATTGATGTACAAGCAGAAAAGCTGCTTCTTGTTGTTGAGAATAAAGAGATAAATACAAGGAAGGATGTGTATTTTCATATGGAAGTCTCAAATTTTTATCCATGGCGATTTAAATTTTACAGTTTTACACCGCATTCAATATATATTTTTACTATTTTTCTCACATTCGGACAATTATTTTATTTTACACCCTACATTGCCCATAACCAGTGATAACAGTCTGTCATTTGTTTACACCGTCCCGTTTTGGTCGTTTATTATTTTTTTTTAAAAATATTTCAATAATGGACGCGTAAACACCTTAAGAAAAAAAGAAGAGTGAAAGCGATGTTTTTGATCCCTGTATTGCTATGTATGCATATTATATTACTAAACAGAAAGCAAATACTTTACATACTTCAAAATTTTCATCGCTGTCATCACTCATCGCTTTCTGTTTTGAAAGTAAGCATTTTTGGAATCTCGTGCCCGATCAGAATAGCTTTGTTTCACGTAATTTCAATGTTCTTTATCTGAAAATATAATTACCCGAATAAATATCAGTTTGCTTTCATGAGCACAATGGCAATGAATGGGGATCAACTAGGAATTATGTAGACCCAGTCCACAATAATATCAATTCAACAGCAATACCAAAGATGCCCCCCCCCCCAAAAAAAATCAGCACTTAGGTACTTTTTAGTCATCTTTCGACATAATTACTGGCTCGTTAATTTAGATTCATATCAAAGAAAACACTCAATTTTCAATTTCTTTATTGCAAAAGATGAACGTCTTATAGCATTAATTGATACAATTTATAAAAAATGAAATAATCGAAAATGGACGGTTAGTCCTTGTAAATCCATATCAAACACATTATATACATACAAAATTTATATTTCGTATAAATGAAATCAACAAAATTAAGTGTTTTTTGATGACAACTCAGCTTTATGTACTGCTATCAGAGTAAAGTCTGTTATCTTACCAGAAGACCCATATCATTTTTTCTTTGTATGCAATAAGTACCAATATGCTAGAGATAAACTAATAAGAAATTTATTGTGTCTTACTAGACCAAATACTACATTGAATATTATTGATTGCCACTTACCTCTGTTGGGAGATGAGTCGCAAAATGTGGAAGTCAACAAACATATTTTTCAATCAGTTCAAAAATTTATAAGAGATTCTGGTAGATTTAATTCATTATTACAGCCTAACACTTAAACTCTTGATATAGTTATATCATGCGTAACGAATGTATGCTTTTAAAACAAACATGATTGTTTATCAGTATTTTTTCCTCCTGTTTCTTCCTATGCATAGACATTGACCGTTGTAGCATTTTATGGCGAGAACCTCGTAAGTTGTTAGAACTTGTGTTCAAACCATTTGTATAGCATTTATACAATAAAATAGCGGTATGTTCAAACCATCACTCAACGTTGAATATGTAAATCTAGCTTCCATTCGTCAAATCTTAAAAAAAAAACAGTCATTGCGTTGAAGTCCTGTGCAATAAAATTCTTAAAAAGATACTACAGTAGGTAGTATTAATTTTCTTGAAAAATAAAAAAAAAATACAATCACAAGTTAAGAGGGAGTGTTTATTAGTTGTGGATGTTAATCGCATTAAAAAAAAAACTAAGAAAAAAAATAGTCGTTCGTCGAAAAATCAATACGCAGCTTTTTCGAAAAGTCTTGCAACACAATGATGTATTCCCCATTTTCAAAAGGTGAGTTATTTCCCCTGAAGCGAACTCTTTTACTGTTTAATACGCATGCGCTATTAATAAAGTCACTTCCGCGGACGTTTTTGATGTCAACATGTTCATTGTGTATGCCTCTGTCATATGGAAAAATGTTATTGTGTTTGTGAATAAAAAGAAATCTTAACTGATTCGTATTTTTTTTATTAAATTGCCCACTCATAGTCTCTTTCTGGATTTGTATTAATCTGCGTAGTACTATAATAAGGTGCTGTGTGACCCCCCCCACCCCCCCCCCCCCCCCTTACAAAAAGAACGAAACAAATTACCGATAAAATGCTGCTGATACATATTCGAATAGGCCTTTTTTTTTTTTTTTTTTTTTTTTTTTTTTTTTTTTAAAAAGCTAATATTCGGTAGTGGATGTTCTGTAGACGGATCATCATTATTTACGAAATGTGCGGAACAAATTTTTAGTTATAAAGTTTTTACGAATAAATCTAGCCTGCTGCAGCCATATTTTCTTTGTATCTCTAGGAATTTTTTGAAAACTGATAACATGTCCATCTACAGTTTTACCTCTGAAATTGCTGCATATACAGCAGTAGTTCGTCTTCCGTGACCGATACCAAGAAACTGCGTTTTTGCTCGATTGTATGTCATAACATAGAACTTTTACGTACAAGAACACAATTGGTGACAATTAACGGCCTATTTCATTTGAAATAACCGTGTTTCTAGAATTTTTTATTTGTAAAATAATTGATTCACTATAAAGTATTAAAACTTTGAATGGAATTCTAAATGAATAATTTAATCTCATGTGCTCATGTAACGAAGAAAGACTTATTAAAATAGTTTCGACCTGAATTCGTGTTACATATGTCGTATAAAGTCTGCCGGAGCTGCATTTAATCAAACTTTTAGTGTAGGATCTAAGCATATGTACATGTATATTCCCGAGTAAAATACACATTTTGTTTTAGATCAGAGAATTGATAGCAGAAACACGAAATTGATACAATAATTTCCTAGCGTATTTCTCGTTAATTAACGGAAAACATTCTTTTCTCAAGTGTTATTTATTTTTTTAAAATCCTTTCAGTGTAAGTACATGTATTTATTTTTATAAGTTATTCTTTTTTTGCAAAATGTGTAAAAAAAAAAAAAACAATATCAGAGAGAGAGAGAGAGAGAGAGAGAGAGAGAGAGAGAGACTCCGTGTAACTGACATACATGTACATCTGTGAAAAAATATATATGTACCGTAATTTTATTGAATTCACAATTAATAATTCTAATAATTTTTAATTTTCACAACTATGGTTCATATTCAACTGTTCAACCCATTTACATATTCTCTGTACCTGTACGCACGGGGGGAGGGGGGGTTCAAGGGGTTTAGCCCCACCCCCACTTTTATCCCAATATTACTATGTTCATTGATAGACAGGTTGCCAACCCCCCCCCCCCCCCCCCCCACACACACAGTTTATACTACGGTAAAGTTATATAAGGGAAATGTAGTATCGTATGCCAAGGAACTGGTACTGAAATAAATAGCTTTTTCAACTTTGGGCAAGGTTTTTCTTTGCTTGTCAACTTTTCCAGGTAAGAAAAAAATATTTCTTTGGCTACCCCCCCCCCCCCCACCTTTAAAGACGATATTACGTGCCTGGCTAATTCGTATAGCTTTCTAGAAAGGGGGGGGGCTAACAGACTCTTTATAGAATAATTTATTATCTAAAAAAATGCAAACCGTTTCCTTCTTTTAAAATTTTTAAATACAACGTATAAGTTGATCACTATTTTGTTGGATTATCGTAACGTGTAGTCCGCGGAAGTTAGGCTAGTGTAGAAGAGTTCCGATTTTGAGGGGAGATAACTCACTTTTGAAAATGGGGAATACGCAGATTCATATCACGGAAAACAAATACATTGTATTCATGAGGTTTGTATACACATAAATTCCTTTAGTCTGTTTTTGAAAAAAAAAAAATTCCAGAACATACAATATATCTAAATGAAGTGTTGACTTTTTAACCATGTTTCGAATTCAAGTGGACCTAACTTATTTGGATTGACATTGCATTTTTGTCCAGTGCGATGAAGCGCAATTACATTGATTTCTCATTCAGATAAGCTGTATCAATTCTCATGCCAAAAAATGCATTCCTCAGTCAAAGAGGAGTATTATTTCTTCTGGATGTTTTGCACAAAGAAAACTACTCGTTCGATGAAAAATTAACAATAAGTAAACTTGTTGCAAAGTCCTGCGACTCAATTATATACTGATTGTTAATTCTGAACAAATACTAAAGAAAATGTGAATTCCAGTCCTCTTTTCCCCTTAAGCTTTCTTTCAGATCACGAAATAAAAAGAGTAAGGATTCTCATCCAGATTATGGATTTCATTCTGGAAATGAAATGATTGAATTTATTTTGATTGGACAATTTGCCATTGATTGGACAATATTGCCAGGTAATACAATGCGCATGCGTTGCATTGTATTGCATCAGAGTGCAGCATGGTCCCATTAGAAGAAACACTCCCCCACCATCCAGCCTTTCAGACATCCTATTTATACATTTTATCTAGTGCGATTGAATACATGTTGTGAAATTTGCATAATGCAACTTTGTTACAAAGTTCGATAACTCAAAGTATGGCCCTTTGAACAACGTGAGCAAAACGATCTTTGCTCTCTGCTTTTATATTATGCAAATGTTTGGACAAAACTAATGGATGACAAGCTTATATACTATATAAGACTTTAGAGAGTCCCATATAAATAGTCTGAGAAAATAGGGGTGATGTTGGGTGAAAAGTTTGATTTTAGTGTGAGTTTCTCTCACTACACAATTTCTGCTAAGCATGACTGAAAATAGCGTTTAATTGTTAATCGGTGCTTTGCTTGATTGAGTCTCAAAATGTTCACTCACCAGTCATTCAGGAAAGTTCATTTGATTTTTCCGAACAAGTATATCAGAGTTCTTCTGAAGAAGACTGAATTTGAAAGATAGAAAAGTTCATGAAATCGTAGTACAACGAATATGGACCAAGTTTTTGTTTTAGATAGATAGTGCGTCAATTATATTGCAATGCAATGCAGTGCCGTTATATCTTTATGTTAGGGCAGAACCAACTAGCTTGCAATTATTAAAGAAATTTATTCCACACAAAGTTTCCTCTGAATGTTTTGCATGATATACTCAAGTTTATTTTCGGACAAAGAAATCAGCAAAATTAAGTGTTGTTTGATGACAACTCACTCAGCCCTAAGTACTGTTATCAGGGTAAATTCTGTTATCTTTCCTGGTGAATATCTGCACTTCTCTCAAAATTTCTAATTGTCAATTAAACTCGAGAATTCTATTCTTGTACCTAAGTAGTGGTTTGACTGAGCACTAAAGCCTTTCATAGTCATCTTTCAACATAATTACTGGCATGTTAATTTAGATTCACATTAAAGAGAACACTCAAAGTCGAAAATGTGACTCTAGCTTCTATTCAGTCTCTTCGTCAAATCTTTTTAAAAAGACATTGCGTTGAAGTCCTGTGCAATAAAGTAAAAGTAAATTCTTGGTAAGATACTACAGTAAGCAGTGTTAATTTTCTTGAAAACATTCCAGAACATACAAAAAAATGGAGTGTTGACTTTTCAACCCTATTTTGAATTCAAGTGGACCTTACTTATATATTATTGACATTGCATTTTTGTCCAGTGCAATACAGCGCAGTACATTCTCATTAAGATAAGCTGTATCAATTCTCATGCAAAAAAAAATGCGTTCGTACGTCAAAGAAGAGTATCTATTTCTTCTGGATGTTTTGCACAAAGAAAACTACTCGTTCAATGAAAAATTATCTATACGTAAACTTGTCGCAAAGTCCTGCGACACAATTATATACTGATTGTTAATTTTGAACAAATACTTAAAAAAATGTGAATTTAATTCAATCCCATCCAGTCCTTTTTTTTTCCCTAAACTTTCTTTCAGATCACGAAATAAAAAGAGTTAGGATTCTGAACCATATTTTTGATTTCATTTTGGAAATGATTGAATTTATTTTGATTGGACAATTTGCCATTGATTGGACAATATTGCCAGGTAATACAATGCGCATGCGTTGCATTGTATTGCATCAGAGTGCAGCATGGTCCCATTATACTTCTCAGTGTAGAAGAAACACTCCCCCACCATCCACCCTTTCAGACATCCTATTTATACATTTTATTTTGTGCAATTGAATATATGTTGTGAAATTTGCATAATGCAACTTCGTTACAAAGTTTGATAACTCAAAGTATGGCCCTTTGAACAACGTGAGCAAAACGATCTTTGCTCTCTGCTTTTATATTATGCAAATGTTTGGACAAAACTAATGGATGACAAGCTTATATACTATATAAGACTTTAGAGAGTCCAGTATAAATAGTCTGAGTAAATACCGGTGATGTTTGATTTTAGTGTGAGTTTCTCTCACTACACTAGCATGACTGAAAATAGCGTTTAATTGTTAATCGGTGCTTTACTTGATTGAGTCTCAAAATGTTCACTCATCAGTCATTCAGGAAAGTTCATTTGACTTTTCCGAACAAGTATATCAGAGTTCTTCTGAAGAGACTAAATTTGAAAAAATGTTCATGTGCTTGAGAAATGTTTAGTTTTTCTCAGAAACAGCAAAGTTATGATTTGTACATATGTATATAAACATGGCACATGTATGCATCAACTAAGAGGGCTTTCATTTATTTCATTCATTATTTACAAAGAGAAATGTGACTCATGGCAGGTAGCTGTTAAGGCTCTTGAACCTGAGTTGTCGGAGTTAACAAATTTGTGAATGAATGCTAAATCCGTAATAATACCCCCACTCAGATGTGAATATACCCTCTCATGTTGACATCAAATACAACAAGAGGCCCATGGGCCACATCGCTCACCTGAGGAGTTTTGACCATTCTGTTCTTTACCAGATTTCCCCCTTGTAATACATAATGCATCCCCGCCCTACCCCACTGATCATAATTTAGACATTTTGAAATCTACACTACCCTATGATCCTTCCATGTGCACATAAGTTTCAGCTTTTCTGGCCCAGTGGTTCTTGAGAAGAAGATTTTCAAAGATTTTTCCTACATATTTCTATGTAAAACTTTGATTCCCCATTGTAGCCCGGCCCTTCCCCCGGGGGTCATGATTTGAACAATTTAGAATCTACACTACCCTAGGATGCTTCCACATAAATTTCAGCTTTTCTGGCCCAGTGGTTCTTGAGAAGAATATTTTCAAAGATTTTTCCTATATATTTCAATGTAAAACTTTGATTACCCATTGTGGCCCCGCCCTTCCCCCGGGGGTCATGATTTGAACAATTTAGAATCTACATTATACGAGGATGCTTCCACATAAGTTTCAGCTTTTCTGGCCCAGTGGTTCTTGAGAAGAAGATTTTTTAATGACCTCATCCTATTTTTGTCTTTTCTTGATTATCTCCCCTTGTGAGGGGACTTGGTCCTTTATTTTAACAATTTAAATTTCCCTTCACCCAAGGATGCTTTGTACCAAGTTTGGTCGAAATTGGCCCAGTGGTTCTTGAGAAGAAGTCGAAAATGTGAAAAGTTTACAGACGGACAGACAGACAGACAGACGGACGGACGACGGACAAAATGTGATCAGAAAAGCTCACTTGAGCCTTCGGCTCAGGTGAGCTAAAAAGTAATCCATTCACTTGACAAGCCCAAAGAAAAAGCGTGCTAAAATATTTTTGAGTTGTTCTTGAGAAAACTGTAATACAGACAGACACACAGTTAACAAGATGTTGACATGAGATTTGAACAAAATTTAATCCAACTACACTTGTATATGGCATGCCTAAATATACAGTGTATTAATTAAAATTTCAATCATCTTTGTTGAATATAAGTTGCTCCTTCAGAATAGTAGAGCTTTGTATCCCTTGTTTCAAGGGTTAGACTATTGCTCTGGTCAGAAATCCTTTTGAAACATGCATTGTGTAATAGAACTGCCTCCTGTCAAAAACAAAATATATATTACATATGATGAGACTCTAGATCATGGAACAAATTTGACAAGTGATTAATGTTTATTTTCATGTTATCAAATTATAACATTTCGGTATACTTATGATTTATTTTTTATAACAATATTGATCTGTAACAGAATGGCAAAAAAGTTATAAAAATTAAAAGAAAACAACTAATATCATCATAAGCATTCAGTTTGATTTTTGTAAAAATAAATGTGAGACGTATATATTGCCATATTCGACTTCTAAATGCTGTGAATAAAACTTGCATACATTATGTACATGTATACTCAACACCCCCCCCCCCCTCCCCCTCCAGCATATTCAGTTTAAACATGGTAATCTAATTTTTCAGTTTTATCCTTAATTTTTAAAAATGATTTTAGAGTGTTTGTGATAAAAATCAAACATGTGCTATGTTCCAAATTGACAAGTTAAGTTGACGTCATTGACTCGCCTCCCAATTCTAGAGGCTTATGTCTTAACCAATCCATATGTCCTTTTCGACCTCTTAGCGCAAGTAGATTTCCAAGGTACGGACGTCATGCACGAATTCCAGCTCCTCTCAGTCTCTTGCGAACAATTTGTGTACTTTATGCTGATTTTAGCAGTTTTTACAGCAGTTCTGAGTCAATTGCGCAGGTCCGGAAGGAGAATCAGACGGTCCTGTCTGGGTGTGGTAACCCGCAGACGGCCAGTTCTTGGTCTGTCATCCGTTTTTCTAGCTGGTGGAGACGTGCGTTTAACTGCTGCAAAGCCGATTGATGTACAACAAATGCAGTTGCAACTTCCAGGTGCGTAGCTCGGGTTAGTATCATTGTTAGAGCCTTGTTGTGTTCATATCTGTTTAGACGTGTTATTGCAGCATCAACATTGCAATCAATGCAAAAATATGGGTTCAATAGGGGTGTTTATTGTTTCTCTAAATCCAAATTTTCATGCATTGAAAATAGACCCCCGAGAAGAAATCATGCAAAACACTATTTTCATAAAAATGATTAATCAAGGGGAATAATTCAACAATTGGGGATTTAAAGCCCATGATGTACCTTAAATAGGTCACAGGTATCCAATGATAAAAAAGACAGTTGTTCCATATAGAGTCCTTTTTTTCAAAATTTCTTTGATGAGTAAAATAAAATGAGTTTCTTTTTTTTTTGTTGCGTACATATAACACAACCACTCATAGATGAAGCTTGAGTTCTCCATGGTCCGGAGCACAGTTTTTATTGTTAATATTTTGGCACTCAGTTGCAGCTATTTTATCCATGATTTCTGTATTGCCCCCCTCCAAAAAAAATATTAACATTAAATATTACTGATAAGCTTAAAAAGGAGGGGGAAAATATACTCAAGAAGAAAATGCTTTGTCTAATACTAAAATAGATTTGTAAAGGATTATACATTGTACAGTAAAAATAAAAGTGCAGAAATACTGTTGCTTCTTACTTTTAAAAGGTTGAAAATTTTTATAAAGCAGCAAAATATATTATAAATAACAACAAAGAACAACCATATCAACCCATAAACATTGTACATATATATCCAAAAAAAGTCATCAAAATGGAAATGTACTAGTAATCTGCCCAAGTCCCTATTCATAACACTGCAATGTAATTGTATCACAAGGTTCTATTTTTTTCTTTTCAGTTTCTGACTAAAATTGCAGACTAGATAAAAACTTATTTTTAATAATTTAGCATGTCAATAATTGTTGCAAAATCGCCAGATTGTGTTAAATAACTTGAAGTAATACTGAATTAAGATAGCTCTTGTAGAACATATGAGAATTTACTGATTGTTTTATGGACTTCCTCCTGGGACTATCACAATGGAGGACAAACCTCAGTAGTGTGTCAGTGTACGGAACCGTCTTTACAACGATTCCC